>NW_018108262.1:73883-75252 GCF_000183805.2 Loa loa
TAATAATAATAGATAATAATAATGATAATAATAATAATATCATTGTGGATCGCTTACCATGATGATCACATATCAATTAATTGCAGTATCAGATGCTAAGCTTTCCATAGCTATCATTATTGATCTAATACCAATCAATGATTTATTACTTATAGCTTCCATTTTAAGCAATAATGACTCATCATTTGAAGTTATCAATGTTTGCAATCAAAATATAAATCAGAAATGAAAATCAAACATTATTGAATGATGCATGATAATTGATAGTAAATTTTACCAATAAATTCCGCGGTAAACTGAGTAAATTAATTTAATTAATCAACCAATTGATAATAGTAAATTAATTAATGAAATTACAGAATTCAAATATCGATATACAAATAGTTATGTTCGTTCATTAAGGATAGCATAGCATTATAATTGATGATAGGAACAGTCTCGCTCATACGAATGTCACATAAACATATGTAAACCAATCGAAATCATTGGTAAATATTTTTTTTCTATTCCTCCATCGCCACTATCATCATCATTATCATCACTATCGTCATCATCGTCATCATTATCATCATCATCATCATCATTATCATCAGCATTATTATTATTATTGTTATTATCAGCACTTCCTACCTTATTCCTTTTTCCTTCTGCCTCTCCTATTCTATCATTGCTATTCTATTTTTTTTTTTTTTCATCAAAAATATTAGAAAAAGGAGTAATTGAATTAGCATAAGAAAGCTATTAATTCATCAAAAAAAAACTAAGCAAGCTTTTTTTCAGTCATTTGTACAGCAATTATTTCTTAAAGTTATTTCAACAATTATTTAAATTTGAAATTCAAAAATTTTACCATTAAACTCAAACAAACAACTATCATTTCAACAAAAGTAGTAATAATAAAAGTAATTGATAACAAAAATAAAAACAAAAAACAAAAAAGAAAAAAACAAAAACAAAAAAACATAAAAACCAATGAAGAATGGTATGTGAAAAAAAAGAAATATTATAATATTAAAAGTAAAATTACAGTCTTTTTAGGTAAACAATTATTGAATTTAATTTATTCATTTGTATTTTATTTTATTTTTTTAATATTATATTTAATTATTAATACTAACACAATGTATAATTTTAATGTAAGTATGGAATATGATTTTAGAATGAATTACTAGAAAAAGAAAAGAGGAATAAATAATTAATCTTTCCAATTAATTTCTTCAAATTAAAAAACAAAATACAATTGGCAAGTTGAAAAATGAAAAGCGATGAAGTAAATGAATAAGCAATTTTTGGAATTCATTATTTCATTTGTATATTGAAGGGAAAAAAGTAAGAGCTAAAATATAATTTTCAAAAACATAAGCTAATC
>NW_018108262.1:75272-76594 GCF_000183805.2 Loa loa
TTTTTGGCATAATATTTATTTTTAAATCAAAAAAGAAAAAACGAGAAGAAAAGAGTGGATAATATTGGATAGATGAATGACAAACAACAGTAGATGAAGAAATATTATAAGAATTGCTAATTACAATAATAATTAAGTATATATTATTGTTATTATTATCATTGTTATTAATTATTGATTATTAAAATATATGCCTATACATATGTGTCTACATACATATACCCAAAGGGTTGTAAAATTTTAGTCCAAAAGATAGAAAGGAAAATTGATTCCTTCTATACTATGAAATAATAGCTTGTTTATCATTATATATTTTATCCTTTTATGTTTACCGCTTTTGTTTCATCAATCCATGCCACAACGGTAAAATTAAATTTCATAAATTAGAAACCGATAGTATAGTCTTTTAAATAAAGTGAACAGTGATTATGATGAATTTGGGATGAAAAATCTTAATTTTAACTACCTATAATTAATCATTAATTAAAGAATTAGAAATTTTTAACTTTTATTTTGATTGACAAAGAAAAAATTGCAATGGATCTCTTATCATTGTCAAATGATATCGTCGTAAAATGATAAGTTGTTAAAAATGAATGTATTTTGAGAGAAGAAAAAAAATGAACGAGAAGAAAAACAAACTGCTAAAGTTTAATGAAATGTTCAATTTTTGAAATTAGAAATTAAATTAGATTTAAAGTTATTGGAGGATGACAATTTATTTAAAAAGTCATCCGGAAAATCAATGAAAATTTTGTTGAGCTCTTCATCACCTTTGCTTTAATCATATGACCTGTTTCAGTAATTTTTGACAATAAAAAGAAAATTAATAATAATTTGCGTATTTTATTTACTTTCCATAATTACGATAATTGACAAGAGCAACGATAATAATGGTGATAATAATAATCGACGAAAATGTAAAATTAAAAATATATGAAGATGGCAAAAAGAAATTTTTACTGAAAAGACGTTGAAAAAAAGAAAATTACTTTTCGAAAAATTTTTAAATTCATACAATTTTTTAACTAAAAATTATTTTTTCTTCTCTTCTTTATATTCCTTCCCATTCCTTCTTCTCTGATCATTTTTGACCTAATAAATATGCTTTAATGTATTAGAATGAATCCAGAAATAAGTTATTCGTCGTGAAAATATCCAATAGATGAAATTGAGCGAAATATTATATAATGGTAATACTAAATAGCAAAAACATAGTAACAATCACATAATAACAGTAATTAATAGTAATAGTAATAGTAATAGTAATAGTAATAGTAATAGTAATAGTAATAGTAATAGTAATAGTAATAGTAATAGTA
>NW_018108262.1:77933-80837 GCF_000183805.2 Loa loa
TAATAATAATAATAATAATAATAATAATAATAATAATAATAATAATAATAATAATAATAACAATAACAATAGTAATAATAATAAACTTGAATTCTTTAAAAAGTCACGATGGTAAATTTTCGGATTTATTTTGTTATAATCAGTTTCCGTCCTAACAATTCTGCTGCTTATATTTGCTTTGTTTTTAAATAATGCAAATTGGAGAAGTAAAAAAAAGCAAAAAACAAATTCACTAATTCAAAATTATAATTTAGAATTTAAAATTATCAGAAGAATGAAAAGGAAAAAAGAAAGAGAGGAAAAGGGGCGAAAAGAAAAGATTTAATTTTGCTATTGATAACTATCAATAGTTTTAAATATTTTTCTTTCAAATATTTTAAATTTCTAATATAATTCAAATATTGTCCATTGCATAAACAATTATCACAATTTACCTTTTATTTTTTAATTATAAAATATCATTTATGTACCTGTAAGAAATAATCAATTACATCACTTTCAGCACTCCATACTTCTTATCATACATCTATTCCTATCATTTATTGCCATCAAATAATCCATCATAGAATAAAATGGTTGATTATTTTTGGTAGAACAAACGGAACTTTGGCATTATTAATCATTGAGAATCACAAAATTTCTTTTACTTAATTTTTCAAAAAAATCAGGATTTAAGACATTAAAATTTCATTTGAAAACATCAATACATCATATCAATTTCAATGGATAAAGTAGTTAGTGAGTTATTGATTAATTGGTAATTATTTTCCTAATATTGGTTGTTAAAGTAATTAATTAAATTAATCAAATCATAATTAATAAATGAATAAAGAGGATGAAATTAATGACAAAACAGATTAATAATAAAAAAAAGAGATGAGAAAATTGTGAGGACGAAAAAACGATAAGATAATTTCATGGATGACAAAAATTTATAAAAAGTTATTTTAGTATTTGTTGCGAATTAATGCGACAAAATTTTATGATAAACAAAAAAAAATACAGAGAATTAATTATAAGAATGTGTAATGATGATACATTAATTTGCATATATAAGATTAAAATTTATCCAAAGTGTTTTCTGCATGTGTAAGATGCTGTCACAGCATAGAATTACGTTGTCACCATATAGAATATGTTCTTTATTTAGCAGTATATGCTAAAGTATCCTACACTAATGCACGCTAACAAAAAGTGCTTTATCAACTTGCACTAACAAAGCCACTATAATCCTTGTAATTACAAAATCAATCCTTGAAGGACATATATATATATATGAACCCATCACATAGCAGGATGACATTCTTCTTTTCTTTTATTCTTCAAATTTGGTATCTTCGAGATTTCCAGATTTATCTTTTGGTGACATTTTGGAATTTAAATTTATGCATCAATTTGTGTTTTATAATTCGCAATCTAATGGTTTAATTACTAAAATTTGAGGTTGAAGTAACGAAAATGTTGTAATTCTGGTGTTGTCACATTCCGCAAAAAAGAAAAAACAAAATTTGAAAAATTTTTCTTTTTCCACAAATACAAAATTCTTCACTTTAGTATTTGCAAAGAGCAGAAGTAAAATAGTTCATATATATGTTCATATATAGTTCATATAGAAATGCAATAGTTCATAGTTCATATAAAGTTACAATAGTTCATAGTTCATATATAGTTCATATAAAGTTACAATAGTTCATAGGTCATATAAAGTTACAATAGTTCATAGTTCATTTAAAGTTACAATAGTTCATAGTTCATATAAAGTTGCAATAGTTCATAGTTCATTTAAAGTTACAATAGTTCATAGTTCATATAAAGTTACAATAGTTTATGTATAGTTGGCATAAAATTACAATATTTCAAAAGTACGATAGTTCATATTTTATTATTGTTGAAAATAATGTAATAATATTGATATATTCTAAATGAAAAATTATTGTATTATCTTGCGAAAAAAAGTTGGTAATGATGGTAATAGTCGTAATAATGATAGTAAATCATGATAATAATTATATTTGATAATTACAGAATAATGATAATAAGATAATGATAAAATAATATAATGAGAGAAGTAAATTTATTTTTAGGAAATTGTTGATAAGCATACCAGTTCAAATCATATTGAAATTAACTAAATAATTAAGTAAAAAGTAAGATTAAGATAAGCAATTTAATCATTAAATGGAATATAATATACTTCTCATTTTTCTTGAAAAATAAAAATTATGAAATATTTTTTCCTCATTTTTTCTTTTTTTTTTGTAAAACAAAATTATTCATTTATGTATATATTTGCAACAATATTTGGATGAAAACTTTAAAAAACACAAAAGTTTTCTCTTTTTTAATTCATAAGTTTTATTTGATTTTTCTTTAACAAAAAATAAATCTTTTTTTTCCACAAAATTGAATTCATTGTAATGAAATTTAAATTGTTTCATAAATGTTTCAATAAAAATTTTAAATTTTAAGACAAAAAACAACGATTAAATTTAAATTGTTTCATAAATATTTTTGTTAAAAAATTTAAATTTCAGAGCAAAAAAAAAGAAAGAGGATTGTAAGATAAAAAAAAAAAAGAAAAAGGATGAAATTAGAACAAAATTAGTGGGACAAAATGCAAGGTCATTTTAGTGAAAAGATTAAATTTAAAATCATTTTGACCAATACAACAATGAAAGATTGAAATTGATTGATTGTAATCTCATTGTTAATAAAAAAAAAAAAAGCGAAAATATTTTCAAATAATAATGCAACGATTGATGGCAAAATGGCCAAATAAAAAATGGAATTTAACATTTCACAGAAAATAAATCTTTTGTTTTTTCTTCTTCCTTTCCACATAATAATAAAAAAAGAAAGAAAAGTGAAATATTTCGCTTTTTTTTTTTAACTTACTCATAAAAC
>NW_018108262.1:81598-82774 GCF_000183805.2 Loa loa
CCTTTCCACATGATAAAAAAAAAAAGAAAGAAAAGTGAAATATTTCGCTTTTTTTTTTTTTTTAAACTCTCATAAAACCAATAAAAATTCATTGGTTTGGCTTTTTTGTTCTTTTTTTTTTTTACTTTCTTTAAAGCAACTAAATTATTTATTGAAATAATAACTTTCTTATATGTTAAAGCATACAAATTATTGATTATTTTTTAATTGATTAGTTACAGTTATGCCGAATAATTGACAAAAAATACATGAACTAATGCAGCTAAATCATTTTATTTTTATTTTTATTTTTTGTTGATAAATAAATAATATTAAGAAATTCTCTTGTTTAACAAATTAATAATAGTAACTACTAATTAGTTAGATTAACAACAATAATTACTCATTAATTACATTTATAATAGTAATTACTGATTGATTAAAAGAAATCCCTTATTAGCATGTAAATAATATTAATGAAAATCCCTTATTTAATAAATGAAATATGTCATTTTTTGTTTTTATTTTCAAAATCGATTAAATAAAATTGTTGAATAAACCAAAAATTTTCCACCTGATGAAACTATTTCTCCTTCACAACAGTGTAAGAAAAAAAAAAGAATGTAATGATTGAAATAAAAAAAAAAAAAAAAAACGACGTTTAAAACAGGTTTGAGAAAAGATCAACTTCACAAACTGATTATCAAAAATCAAAATAAAAAAAAACTTCACAAACTTCACGAACTGATTGTCAGAAAAAAATCAGTTAATCAATTAGTTCAAAAGTATTGAATCTTAAATTTAATAAATAACTTAACAAACTTAGCAAAGCCAACGTCTTGAATTTCGATTGCATATTTTATATGAATATTTTTCGGTTACTTATTTTTTGAAAACTTTTTGAAATTAATTAATCGATTATATTTGTTTACATTATTTGTGCTTAAATAATAAATATTTACTTTTATTTGACTAATTCTATATTATATTACACAAATAATTTCATTAAAATTTAGACAAACTTCCAATTATAAAATTTGGGTAAAAATTATATTATTAAATGTTTGATACAAGAACAAAAAATTTGAAAATTACTTTGAAAACTGTAACAATGAAAAAAAAAGATGAATTAACAATAGTAATAATAATGATGATAAAGAATGAATTAATAATAATGGTAATAATAATGGTAATAAC
>NW_018108262.1:83817-108614 GCF_000183805.2 Loa loa
TAATAATAATAATAATAATAATAATAATAATAATAATAATAATAATAATAATAATAATAATAATAATAATAATAATAATAATAATAATAATAATAATAATAATAATAATAATAATAATAATAATAATAATAATAATAATAATAATAATAATAATAATAATAATAATAATAATAATAATAATAATAATAATAATAATAATAATAATAATAATAATAATAATAATAATAATAATAATAATAATAATAATAATAATAATAATAATAATAATAATAATAATAATAATGATGATAATAATAATAATAATGGTAATAACAATAATAATATTAATAATAGTAACAGTGTTAAAATAAGTAGCGATAGTGATAAAGATGAAACTGTTAGTAATAGTAATAAATAAGTGATGATAATACCAATAGTAATAACACATCTTGCTAAAAGTGTTGATTAGTGATAAAATTAATCAATGATAAAATAGTAATGCGAATTGTGAAATTGGATTGTCTTTTTGTTCAAAATTTTCTAGAAAAATTTGCAAATTCATATATTTACACTTTTTTTAATTTGTGTGTTTTTGCATATATTTATTTTAATTTTATGTATAAATTATTCAGTATAAAGAAATTAATAATTTGATAAAGAAATTATTGTTATAGCAATTTAAGTAACGATATTGCTATTTCTTCGTGATAATTTTTATAAATATGGGCGAGCAAAGTTAGTGGTACTTATATGACATCTTTTTTTTTTTTGAGTGACAGAGTTAGCAGTACTTATGTAACATTTTTTTAAGCGATACTAAGAAATGGATGAAAATAGGAGTGATTTATGTTATTTGATAATTTTACAATTCCCCCAGTAATAATTTACATTGATCATTAATGATAACGGTGATAAATTGTTTGCAAAAAATGTATTTGATTAATTTTCAAACTTAAATTTTATAAATTTTTTTTCCTTTCGTTCCGTTTGTCTTGTAATTTTTCTTAACCATTTATTAATTTATTAGTAAATTAGATAAGTTTGGAATTTGTAATTGCTTTTGTGATGAATTTAAATTTGTTTTCGAGTGTTAAAAAATTTTTTAATTTTTCATTTATATTAATTGCATCGCATCAAATTATTTGCTAACATTTTATAAAATAGACCAATAAATATTACACCGAAAAAAGGTTCATTTGAAATAAGAACTGAAAAAAAACTTTTTATAATAATTAAACTTGGAAATCAATAGCAATAAGTGGAAAGTTTCAATTAAAATTAGCATGAGAAAAACGAATAAATTTTATGGAAAAGCTTTCAAAAATAGCATTATAATAAGGGAAAAAGAATAAAAGGAGGAGAAAGAAAAATTAGCTAAAATAATTTATAAAGAAAATTTGTCATCAAATATTTTTGGAATGATTAATAATAAATTCAATATTTTACGAAACTGGTGGTATCCGACGATTTTGGTCGAAATTTGGTGAACGTTCAAGTAACATTGAAAAAACCCAAATGAGTCCAGAATTTAATGAACTCACTAAAAATTATGATACCTATAAAGAAAGTAATGATGTACTTGTTGAAAAATTGGAAGCATGTATTCAACAAAACAAGAATATTATTGCTAATGGGAAAGCAAGTTGTTTTTTTCCTTTAACCTTTCATCCTTCAATTTTTTTTTTTGGTTCCTAAAGATTAAAGAAACAAAAAAAAGAAAAAAAAACAGGTATAACAGATTTGTAAAGTTTTAAAATTAAACTGATACAACATACTTTTATCCATTATGAATTAATTTTGAAATAATGAAATAATTTATTAACTTGCTTTCAAAGCTAATATAGTTAAGTTAATTCAAAAAATTTGTTGATAAGTAAATAAACTATTTTCCCTTATTTATTAATATAAATTCTCATTAATTAAACAAGTTCTTATCAATTAAAGAATAATGAAACAATTTATCAACTTTTCAAAACTGATATAATTAAGTTAATTAAAAGAAAAATCATTTGTTGATAAGCAAATAAGTTATTCTTGTTTATTTATCAATTGAATTCAATAAATGTATCATTACAGATTGTTGATAATCCTAATGAGAATCCATATGAAAAACTTTCAAATGCATTCTTTTTATTATACAGCTGTTTACCACCTGATAAAGTTTCAACAATTCAATCATTGGTATCTGTTACAGAAAATTTAGCCAAAGTACAGCGTGAAAATCAGGTCAATTACTTTTTCATCTTTCGTTTCCTTTTTTTTTTTATGATTCTTAAAAAATATTATCCTAAATGAATTCTGGAATACTTTCGTTGACATTACCAAAAGAAGGAAAAACAAAAAGAAAAAATGAAATGAAAAAATTTTAATCGTAACAAATATTATGCCAAGAATTTGTTCAGTTTCATGAATAATATCGAATAAATTATTTAACTTTAATTCATATTCATTTCATTCAATAATCTTTCACTTCAACGAATATCATTTATTCCATAGAATAATTCTTTTTTCTTTTTTTTAACTTTAAACAAATATTCCTTCCAAATTTGAATGAATCTTTTTCTACTTTTGTATTAAAAATTTTAAACTATATAATCATCATTCTTTTGAATTGTTCGGATTATTATTACACATAATTGTGATCAATTTATATTGATTTTGATAATTTGAATGATTCCGAAGGAAAAATTTAATTTAAATTTACTACTGAAGGAAAGATTTCATTTAAATCTTCCATTAAAGAAATGTTTGATAAAAAAATGAAATCTATTTTCATACGATTTTAAATCATAATTTTGACTAAACATATCACATTATTATTTTCCTCATTTCAACTTTTTTTTTTGTTATATTAATGTCTTTTTTTCTTTCCTGTTGAAAAATTGCTGAATTTTTCAACAAATTCAACAAAATTTTGAAAAGCATTTTTTTGAAAATTCGAATAATTTTTGTAAAACTTTTCAGAAATTTTAATAAATTTGAAAAAAATTTTCGAGAATTTGATAAATTTGAAGAAATTTTTCGAAAATTTTAATAAATTTCAAAGGAATATTGCCAGTTCAAAATAATTCCTTTCTTTAGACTCTTAAAGAGAAAAAAAAAGGGACTTTTTAATAATTTGAAAATTTTCACATATGTTATTTACTACATTTTTAGCTAATTGGACGTAAAGCAATTCGACATTTACGACGATTTTTCACAGTGGAATATAAGGAACTAATGGATGAACGGACAAAATTGGAAAAGTAAGTAATTAAATCAATTTATCAATTTAATCATCCGAAAAAAAAAAGCATTTTTGAGGAAGAGAGAAAGAAAGAGTATATTTACAAATGGTATTTGATTATATTTTGACGATAAATAGGACTTTTTTTTCATATTAATAGGATCTTTTTTTTTCATATAAGTTCTATTTTCGTCGTTATCATATTAAAGAAATATTTTTAAAATTTTAAATTTCAAATTATTATATTGATCGGCCATACGGATATTATATGTTAAGTTATATTGATGATGAAATTGTGTGTCAAATTTTTCAACAAATAGTTTAAACAATTATAATCATTTTGTTTAGAAAAGATCGATTATATTTTATGATTATATGGACCAATTGTACGAGTAATACAATTGATAGTACGTGATAGTACAAGTGATAGTGATACAACTGATAGTATGTAATAGTACGAGTGATATAATGGATAGTACTGTGTAGGAAAAATTGAAAATAAAAAAGTTTGATTTGTCGGATTTGATTTGGAAGGGTTTGTTCATAGGCACAGACAAGTATTCTGAGAAGGTATACTTCGTTCGGTTCAGGAGGAAGTTATTTATTCGCAGAAGATAGTAGATTGTAATAACGCAGAGGATAGTAGTAAAATATTTATCGAAGAGAGTAGAGGATACAATGTACGGTGAATGTTTGAAAAGGAAAATGAATGATCCCATCCAGTTATAGTCTTGAGTAAATATACAGTTTTAATTAACGCAATGAGCATATTTGGTGGTGTGGTTTATAACAAACATTACATTAGATTTTTTGTTGGATAAAGAAAAACTGTTAAAATCCGACTACAACAAAAGGCTCTGTTTGCAACATTAAGCATATTGCAATTAAGATCGGTTCTTAGACAAAGAAATTTAGCTTATGAATGTGCCTCGTAGCCATAAAGAAGCAAAAGATGTGAACTTAGACAAAGATAACAAAGAAAAACGCATGAGACAATGAATCTGAGGAATGTAAAATTGGTTGAATAATTCATGACATTGTTACAATTTGTGTGATTGATTTGTACATTAGTTTATTTAACCATTTTATTTGGAGCTTCGCGATATTCGAAATTCGCGACAAGTACATGATAGTACAAGTGATATATTTGATGGTACGTGGATGGTGATAGAACTGATAGTACGTGATAGTACGAGTGATAGTGATATAATTGATGGTATCTGATAGTGATACAATTGATAGTACGTGATTGTAGGATGATACAATTGATAACACATGATAGTGCAAGTGATATAATTGATGGTACGTGGATAGTACGAAGTGATAGTGATAAAATTGATAGTACGTGTTAGTACTAGCCGTATAAGTATATGATGAAAAAATTACATGATCATTTTTTGTTTTCAGGGCACGTACTGATATGGATCTTATGAAACAAGAGGTAAAAGAAGCAAATACAACGGAAAAAATTGAAAAATATGCTATACTTTACGAGCAAGCTGTTGAAGAATTTGATGGACAAGCACGTCGTACTATTGTTTTACTCAATCAATTACCAAAAATTAAAACGATTCATTTGGTATGACTTTATATGAATTAAGTAAATTAACAGAATTAAATAAATTAAACTAATTTATGAAAATTAAAAAAAACGAAAGTTTTCTTTTGTATACTAATAAATATAATTTAATAATATGACGAGATGAAATTTTTCTTTTTTTCTAATACCAATTAATCAATTATTTAAAATAAAAATTGACAAATTTTTTTTTTTTTTGGAATAATTTCTAGAAAGATATTATGGAATTTTGGTCAATTCTTCATGAATATCATGAAAAAAAGCGTACAATGTATCGATATAAAATCAATAGAATGAATGATTATTAATCAATGGATAAATAATAAATATTTAAAATTTTGTTTTTAAAAAAGTATGTATAAGTATTATGAAGATAAATTATAAAGATGAAATTTTTATATTTTCATACAGTACCTAATATGTAATACATATAATAATAAATAGTTGGGAAGGGATAAATGTTGAAAAATATTCTTTTATTTTCACTTTGCTTAATCAGTACATACTTAAAATTAAAATGATTTATCAGAAAATTAAAATTTATGGGCAAAAACTTGAAATGGTTTATTAAGAAAATTAAAAATAATATCTATGCACACAATGCTTGCGAAATCTATAAGAAATTTGAGTTTAATTCGAAACCCCAAAATATACAAAACATTCCTTAGACTACATAATTTGATGTTTAAATTATATATTTTATTTGCATGAGAAGAAATCTGGCAGGATTTTCTATAAAGAGTGTCCTGAAGAAAATTAAGAATTAATGTAATTTCATGAAGCAACAAAATTCACAAAGATCCATATGATGACAATTTCTGGAATCCTGCAAGCAAAATAATGTCTAAGATCTTCTAAGTCACAAATTCATCAATGTACAAGAGTGGAAAGTTTGATAATTCCAATCTTGACATATATACATTTATGGCTCACAAAGTTTAATCAATCCTGGTATTTCTGCAATCATATCGCTGGCTGTAGATGATCTTCCATTCCTTTCAAAGGATACTTTTGCAGCCCATCGAATAAGCTGACTTGCAGCAATACCAGCAGAAATCATTGGTTTTGAATCATTTTTCCTGAAGAAAAATCAAATCCTTGACAATGTTGTAAGTTTTACTTCTCCAAATGCAAATGATAACACAATCAACAGCTTTTCAAATCTATTGATAATCAGAAAGTTATCATGATATCCCTAATATTCTTGTGGTTTTTTTTGCTGTTATCAAAGGAGACTATCATTTAACCACATTGAGAAGAAAAAGATCAAAGAACTATAGCACCTAATTTTTAACCAACAAATCAAGTTAAGCATAATAGTGAATTACAACGTGTGATAAAGTAATGAAACAACAATTACCGGATAGCCCAATATGAGAAAACAGCTAATGCACCGTTAAGCAGATCACCTTGTCCACCACAACGTCTCGGAGAACCAACTGATTCTTCTCGATAAACTGAAATAGGAGGCGATTTTTAAAACTTCAACTTATTTAAGAGTAATTTTTATTACAGACGGTCTTAGTTATTCAGTTGTAACACATCTCACAATAGCAGGGAAATTTAATTCTTGATCCAACATGTAATCAGACAGATGTTTTATTAGCTCCATTCAAGATCTAGTTTGTTCCTACTATCAGCGATCAACGAATTAAAATTTTGAAGGCGTTCAAGTTCTACGTTCAAGTTTTAGTTTGTTCCAATTATCAGCAACCTGAAATTTTTTTTGACGTTGATGTTTCACTCTAACTTCATGGTAGATTCACAATTTAAAGACAAAAGGCGATTGTCCCGAACTCCTCTAATAAATAATTAAATTTCAAAATTAAGAAATTTAAAATCTATTGAAATAACTGGATAAGATCAATTATACTTACGTTCCTCTCCATTGGTAATCACATCATGAGGCCCTTTTTGAAGTATTGTACAACCAGTATGATTAGCTAGTTCCCATGCTGCTTCACCAGATTCAATTTTTCCTTTGTCAATTTTGTCTACTTTAAAAGCTGACTGGTAGAGACGATTGAATTCCGAGTGATTTGGAGTCAAAATAACTTGCTCGTAACCTTGGATAATATTTAAATTCTTTGCGAGCAAAAACAGACCATCCTAAACATGGCGAAGAATTAGTGATATTAACTTGATGATAACGATAAAATGCAAATAATTAACCAATTAATTTAAAATTGATCAGACGGATAAGCGACATAAAAGTACAAGAATAATTGTATCATTCATGTATAATATTTAAAAAAAAAAAAAAAAGGAAAATAAGACCAATATATAGCTAATTAATAGATACCAAATGGAAGCGGCATTAAAGATATTTGTTAGATGTGTTTTATTAGTTCAAAAATCCAACAAAAAAAGTGCATGTTAGCTAAGCAAAAATAGTTTGCTAATAAGAGATAATGGATTCCCTTAAAAAAAAAAAAAAACCTGTATATTAACTTATATTAAGAAAACACTAAGTACAACAGATATTGTAATGCCAAAATTTTTTTCCATCATCCATTTTTGCCTTAATCACTTTATTATTGATAATCTATAATGTGAATAAATAAGCTTCATGTTAGAACTTAATATTAGTCCGAAAATTAAAAACAATATTTCTTTTATGAGCTAAACTTTAATTAGAATAAGTATCAACTCGACAGATTAATATTGGTCTATGAAAAAAAAGAGGGGAATAACATACCGCATCTACAATCACAGGTATATTTTTTTTTCTAGCCGATTCAATTACACATTCCACAACCGATAACGTTTTTATTTCTCTTCCAAGACCTGGTCCTAAGATAAAAGCATCGACACGATGTAAAGATTCTGCAATTGCATCTTTATCATAGGATGGATGTACCATTAATTCTGGACTATATCCTTTGATTACGTTTGCTGCTTCAGCTGGACAAAATACATGTACCATATCACATCCCTGGAAAAAAAAATTGAAAATTTTGCAAGAATTTTATCTTTAATCAACTATTTTAAGCAGAATAAAGAAATTTAACAGCATAAAGTATAGATTAAAAGTATGAAGAGGATGAAAAGAAAAACTGAAACTTTTAATTTGAAACAAGTACACCTGGAATGAATGCATATCCTAAAAGTGCTAAAATTCAAATATTTGAATCCCATAAATCATATGTGATAGAGAAGGACAGTTGAGAATAGTTATGAAAAACGTGATGTTGTCCTTTCAGTTATTAAGATTTTGAAATATCTCCTCTCTATGTCCTAATTGAGTTTTTTCAATAAATTTAGATCTATTCTGTTCAAGAACAAAAAGATAACAAGGCTATTTTCAATCAACGCATGAAAATATCTATAATGATGGGAAGAAAAAAAACTTAAGATTAAATCAAAAATGAGGTATTACAGTTCATGATTGAAGAAAAAGAACAGGAATTTTATGGAGTTAATTAATTAAGCAAATAAAAGTTTACAAAATTACGACAGAATTAATTAATTGAACAAATATGGATATACAAGTGATTTCAGTAAAAATAAATAAGTTATTAAATGAGTAAATAAATATATTAAGATATGTAAATAATATGGTACCACTTTTAGCGCAGTAATAGCCGAAAAATATGGTGCTCCGGTATAAATTAATGAACCACCGACAACACCAATACGTCCGCATTCACCTTTCTTTAAGTTACCGTTTAGCGGTGGAAGAAGTTCTTGTACGGATGTTAAAGCTGCTGGAATAAAAAGAAATTCAGGAATCATTTTATATTTTTACGTTCAAACATTTTTTTTCGCTAAGATTTCCCAAAATTTTCCTTCAATTTCCTCAGGAAAATGTTATAATACTTTCAAATTTTCAATATTTATAGCATGAAAAATAATTTAAATGAAGGAAAGTATTTTGTTACTAAGAAGAAAAAAAAATGAAAACAATTTAAGGCCCTAACATTTATACTTTGTATGCAATCGTTGGGATGAAAATTTTTGAAAATGTGATACCGAATGTTGCAATTTTGTTGCATATATGAATAAACCTCAAAATTTGAACTTCTTTAATATTAAATTTAATATCTTAAAATTTCAAACTTCAATTAAAGAAAGAAATCATGAAGGATTGAGAAGAAATTGCTGCTAAAATTTGGTAAACCATTATCAAACTTTATTCAATTACAAAAAGTCCATTTAAAATGACTGGGAAAATCGTTTGATAAACAAACTTCAGTAAGATAAATATTGTGTAATAGCTATCACAAAGGTCATTTTGAAGAATTTTAGAAGAAAAATAGGAGCTTAGAGTAAAATATTAACTTTAATCTAATAATAATCTAACGATTTATTCACTAATGTTAGCACTTATTCGTGATTATACAGCAATAATTACTAATCTTATTAGCCGATACAATAGTGATAATGTTCGTAATTCAACAACATTAACTGTAATAATTACTAATTTAATTAAGTCATTAAGATAATCTCATAAAACATATTGAAATCTACAGATATCAAAAGTAACTATAGGCGTCGATGATATAAACGACGAGTAACATTATTAAATTAAACTGAAATCTGTCAAAATTAAAAGTTCGAAAAGAATAGAATCTTAAATATACTTTAAGGAGTGTTAAAATTTGATAAAAATTAAAAACAAACCAATTCCATTTAAATCATTTTTTTCGATTCAAATTATTAAATTTTAAAATAACTTACAAGTGACATTCAAATGTTTCAATGTTTTCGGAACATGATATGGTAGCATTGACATTTATGTTGAAAATTTTGATGCAAATTTCTCTCTCTAAAATTGTATCGCTAACGTATTTACTCCAAGGAATGATAATCGATTAGATTCGTTCTTCGTCCTTTGAAATTTCCATTAAATTACAATTGCCATTAGCCATATCATTATGTATATGTTGCAACGTACAGAAGAAAAAACAAACCTGAAAAAACAAACCTTTTAATTGGAAATTTTTCCTTGAATGAATCATACACCTAATAAAGTAATAAATGAAATATCAAAATTTGATTTTTATTGGTAAGAAATTCAATATTTTTCGCTTTTCATGCGTTTATATTCAACGAATCAATATAATTTCAGGTTTTTATAAAAAATAATTCTTTTCTTGACTAAAGAAAATTCTTTCTTTTTTTGAGAAATATTTTGAAACTATCTCTATGTCTTGAAAAACCTTTAAAATATTTTAAGAAATTCCTTAATCCAATTATTGATATCTATTATTTTAAGCTATAAAATTACTTGAACTTTTTGACCCCTTCTTTTTCGCACTCCTTTCCTCTCTTTCTCCCTCTATCTCTATCTCTCCTATTTCTCATATTATATTTCATTTTTACCGAATTCATTAGTTTTGATTAATGACCAGTATTAATGACCAATAATGACTAAGTACCAATGTTACAAACCAATAATTCACTAATTTAACCACCTGCAATCATCTTTATTTTTTGTTAATTGAAGAAAGTAAAGTAAAAAAAATTCCTCTACACAATTTACAGTTATAAATCTGCACTATAATTAAGAATGAACATAGTTAAACGGTCTACAACCTGTCAGTACATTTCGTGATTTAAAAATTCCAAATAATTAATTTTATTTATGCAAAAAGTAAAGTGCATGATTCAATTGGAAATATGCTTTTAGCACAATGACAATGATACTAAAATACTATTACATGAAGGTATAATCAGAGTGACAAATTTATTACATAAAAGTAATCCAAATGGAGTTAAAAAATTCTTTTCCTTAAATTCGATAATTTTTAATTGTCAAATACGACAATTTTATGAAAAGTAATTGGGAAATCAAAGAATAAAAAAGAAGATGACAAAACAAAAGAAATGTTATTATCTGTAAGTAAAACAATATCACCTGAAATAATGCCTGAAAATGGATAATAAGAATAACATAAACTTTTTCTTTCGCGATATCTCATTATATCTCACCTCTCTGTCCATTCAGATTATTTTTCTATTAATGATTTTCTCGCAACTATCAGAATTTCAAAATTATTCACGGTATTCATTTCAAAAAGCGGGAGATGCAAAAGAAAATAATGTTAATAGCATTCACAAAAGCAACGAGAAAGCCCTAACAAAATGGTTAAGTAATAAAGTTGATGACAGCACTTAGCAAAAAATTGCATACATTTTAAACTGCCAAAATAAACATCACAATTTGCTTCTTTCTCTTTCAACATCGATTATATTTCCACTTCCAAAGATATTCTATAATTAACGGAATTTTAAAATTTGCATATTCTAGAAAAATCAAAATTTCACCTGACTTTTTTTTTCTCGAAACCCTTTAGATTTGAATAATTTTATTAAAGTAACTTGTTTTAATAATTTTTTCTCCTTTTTTTTTCCGAAAAAAATTTTAAAAACTCTCAAACACTAATTAATATACTCCTTGCAGAAACATACCTTAGGATCAAGTTTCTCTTTTAGTGCTCTTATTGCTAATAATCCAGCATCGCTAACACTAGCAGGATACCAATGTTTTCGCAATTTGCCAATACCATGATGATGCGATATACTTCCACCGCAAACGATGATCTCATCACGAGCTGCTTTCTGGAAAACGAGAAAATTAGATGGATAAAGAATTGTTCACAATCTTTTTATTAAATGTTTTTTTTAACTTTTCAAAAGAACTATGAAATCATTTTAAAGATAAAAGCTTCAATGAATAATGCAACATACAAATCTTGCTTCAATCACTTCTAAATTCGTTTAAAAAAAAAAATTTCAAATTAAGGTTTTTCGTTTAGATCAGACAAAATAAAGAAAAAAAGGAAATGTCAAAAAGAATGTTTAATACTTCAATTTGATCACATAATAATATAGGATTATATATCCCACTATAATTGAATGCATAATAAAAATACACGCATGCACCCGAATCATATACCTGAGTTACCCTGAAAAAAAACTTTTTATTTTTAAATTATAATTTATGCAGTTAGTTTCATACTTTTGGGAAAAAAAACAAAACATTTTTTTATTCATTCGGAAGTAGCATTTCTTTTTAATATTCGCTAGGGTAGTTTTAGGGTAGTTTAAATTAGCTCACTTTTTTTCGAAAAAGTTTTTTTGGCAGTTTTTTCGGGAAATCTAACTTCTAATTGTAATTTTTAAACGCAATAGTTGTAACAATATCAAAAGTACAGTAACATTTGAAGCAAACTTAATGTAACATGATGAGATATAAAGCAAATTTCATATCCTGCCATGTAATATATGGAATTTAACATTTCGTAAAACTTGACGAAGCTAGACAAGTAAAACTATGTCAGAAAAATACTGTGTCATACAGTCACGCTGACTAAAATATTATTTGTAGCATTTTTGAATGACTCGACTTTATGTCGTCAAAAAGTAAAGATAACTTTACTTAACTCCATAATTTAACTAATTTTGGCGATCTAAAACAGTAAATGCTCTACTAACAAACGTTTACAATCACTTTCAAAATCTTATTGCTTCGACCAAGTACTTAATTGAGTGTGAACAACTTTAAAAATACTGGTAATTGAAAATTTAATAAAATAATTACCGACAAGTTGCAAGAGGCGGTATGATCGTACCACGTGCCTTTCCTTCTCGTCTAATTGCTTCTTTCACATTTCGACATAAACAAATTACTTTATCCCATGGAACGGATGTTTCAAATGATTCACCCATTATCCAAAACTGCATGCCAAAATCCTTTAAAATATTATGCTTAAAACTTGATCAACGATTTAAAATTACTGATATTGTAGTAAATTCTTATAATAATTTTATAAAATATACTCTTAGAATGGAAAGTTTCTTAAATACAAATCTCGAAAGTAAACAGGAAAGAAATATCAATGAAAAGAGCAAATGAATAACTACTGAAATAAGTTTCCATAAAGTTTGATAAAATTTTGCTTTTTCTCATCCAATAAAAGCTTCATAAACTTTCTTTCATGCTAGATAGGAAAGTCCAGAGATTTAAAGTCTAAAAAGAAGCTATAACAACAAGGCTATCGATTATCTAACAAATCTGAACTAGTCAGACAATAAAGAAAAGAAAAAAATAAGACAATGATTAAGCCTAACAAGAATGAAAGATACTGAACAGATAAAAAGAAGCTAATGAACAAAACTTAACAGTGACATAACATTTCATTAAGTATGATAAAAACAAAGTTACAAGTCAAGAAGTATTTAAAAAAAGAGCCATAAGTTACATGAGAATAAATAGAAGAAAATTGTTTCGTTTGAAAAATACACTTGCTAATTCAATCCTCTTTTGTGACCAGACATTATCATGAAAACTTACTCTAAGATATGCAATGGCAAAAGTTAGTCGATAACCATATTCTCCATTTTCAGCACCACCACTTATACCATCCATACTTCCTGCTAAACTAGTAAGTTTTTGCTCTTCATTGCTAACTTGCTCTTTGGTTCCTTCATAAACACATGTTGCTGCCACAATTTCATCCAGCTTAATTTTTTATTTCTTTAAATGCTTTTTTTTGAAGTTTGTTTTTTCATCTTTCCACACAAGTGGAATGATAACATATTAAACTACATGAAAATGCAGATCCGTGATGATACTTAATAAATAAGAAAGTAAATAGCGTAAATGACCGTTATTGACAGTTTGGAAAGATAACAGATTTTTGAAAAACTTCAATTGCTACAACTGCCTACAATTTTCGATTTCCTTTTCATTATTCTATAAAAAAAAGTAGTTTTTCTCCAACTACCTCAAATGCTTATAAAACAATGCTTAAATCCATAATTATATTTCTGTTGATAAAAAAGCTCTTACATTTCGAAATATTAAAAAAAAAATCTTTTCTTGATTGACTATAAACAAATTTTTCCGCTGTTTCTTTGCAAAATTCAATTACAAGGTTAATTTGCAAAAGTTTTCTGTTAAATTTGATAATTAGAATGAAGTCTAAATATATTATTTTAGATATAAGAATGAGAAAATAAATGATTTTGCAGCATCATAAAATCTTAACCTTGAAATTCTTCCACCTTGTAACATATAAAGTACCCAAAATATGTTTTAAACCTTTCAATAACGAGCCATTGTGAGTTTTTAATGCTTGTCCCATTAAGAATTGCTCGTTATCAACCAATCGTAACGACGCACATTGACAACGCTGAAATAATGAAAGAAATCTGATGTACAACTTCATAGAAGAAACATTTTTTAGCTGATTGAAATTTTCTGCTGCAAAAAAGTCGAATATATTTCCCGATATTTGGTTTAAAGATTTTAAAAGAGTTAAACAAACCTGTTTTGCAACTTCACGAAAGAAATTTACACCATGTTCAAATGTTGGAAAAATGAATGAACCATATTTTTTCACTTCTGGTTTCGGGAAAATTTTCACTGTTGCTTCTGTTATCACCCCGAGAATTCCTTCAGAACCAAGAATTATTTGCTGCAAATCCGGTCCAGCAGATATTCGAGGAACCTATGCAAAGAGAAAAATTTACGAGAAACAGTAATACAAACGTTGTTTTTAACAAATTTCAGTATAATTAGGAAAAAATGAATAACGTAATAAATGGTAACTTGACACTGCCTACGGATGATTCCTTTCGGAGTAACAAGTGAAACGTGAACTAGTAAGTCTTCAATATTGCCATATTTATTTTTCTTCATTCCTGAAAAATGATACTTTCCCTAGTCTGGTGGCAGCTTCCTTTCTTTTTCACCAAAACTTGGTTTTATTGTGTAGGAGTAAATCACACAATCAATAAGTATATCAATAAATTACAGAGAACACTAATACATCAAACAGCTATGCGAATGGCTATCCTGAGAAAAGTCAACCGTGTGATCGTTTTCATCTTCTTCAGTTTTTCTCCCATAAAGTAATTAGCATTAATCCTATAGCATGATGATACCTTTCAATTATTAATTATGTAGGTTGAGAACGACAAACTTGACATTAAGGGAAAATTGCAAAACTTCTTTAAATACCCGATGCTCTTGTTGAAATCCATCCGCCAAGTGTACTGAATTCCACAGAATCTGGCTCATGTCCACAAGTATAACCCATTTCATTCAGTTGCCTTTCCAAATCTTGTCCAATTATGCCAGCCTAAAAAAAAATTACCATGAAATGATGCAAAGAAATCTATTTGTTAAATAAAGGAAAAAAAAGATCCTGTTTTGGCAAATTGTCAAAATTCGAATATTTTACAAATCTTTACATACAGATTTACTTGAAATTTAAACAAGTAATTTAAACATACACCAAAATGTTCCAAATTTATTAACTCCCTTTCTCAGAATATCTTGCATGCAATATCAACAAATGCAGTAAATAATTAGATTACTTGAGCTCGACAAAGAAGATTTTTATCATCAATATAAATAATTGCATTCATTAGTGCCATATCTAAGGAACAAATACTCCGTGCTTCCTCATTTGGACATTCCAATGCACCTGTTACCGAAGTTCCACCACCGATCGGTATTATGACAACATTAAATTTCTTAGCACCATCAATAATCTGACAAATAAATAATGTAATGTTTCAGATATTTTCAGGTAATTATATGATAAGCATTTCGAGAAAACTTGATAGTGTTGTCTAAGAAGAGATATTTTAAAATTCCAAGCTTTTCTAAATCATAACTTTCTGCATTACTGATCTCTTACCGTCACAACTTCTTCCTCACTTTTAGGCCATACGATGATATCAGGAATGCGTCCAATAGTACCGTTTCGCAAATTCGCGATATCATGCACTAAATATAAAACACTATAAATTACAAAAAAGAAAATAAAAAATAAAAAAATAAAAATCTGAAAGAATTTCGCATTATTTTTACTTTTAATACTTTTTAAAATCTGAAGATGAAGGATTACACTTACATCATAATTGGTGATATGAGTGAGAAAAAATAAAAATCATCGAAAATAGGCATATAAAGTAAGCAAAAACCGTAAATATGTTTGCTTGTATCACCCCCGCACAATGTATCAAACAATGATCACCAACCATTGTATGATTTCGTCGGAACATTCAAACCAGTTCGATAATTGAATTAGAAATGAAAACAAGGACAAAGAAGTTAAAATGAACAAAAAATCGAACCTGTATGTCCATGAGATCGAACTAATCGATAATTAGATTTGTTAGAGAAGGATATACTACTTGATAGCAAAAAATTGATAAAATCTTGATTATCAAATGGAACTGGAATGATTAAGTCTTCATAACGTACACTTTGAGTTTGTATATCAACGCTAGCACCAAATTTTTCTTCGACATATTTTACGAGGTATGGCAATGTCTGATTCGACATATCATATCTGAAATATAATAATAAGATTTATGACAATGAAGATCAAACTTTTTATCCAACCTTCTTCTAAAACTGAACTAAATAGTAAACTAATATCATCCAGCAATGTACTACTGTATGAAAAAATGAAATCTTTCTTTCATCCTTTAATATATTTGGATATCAAACGATAGCTTCAATTGATAGATAAAGTATTTGTTTAAATTTAGCTAAGTAAATAATATATATATAGGAAAAAGAAAGAACCAATAGCTTTATAACCCATGCTATGCTAAATATTATCCATATAAATTACAATCACAGTATTTACAAAAGATGTCAAAAAAAATAATGACCAAATTATCATCAACAAAAAGAACAATAACAAATAAAATCTAACCTATTACCCGTGAGAACAGCATCAGTACGATTCCTAATTAGAAAAAATGAATCCACATATCCCCATCCATTCCATTTTAATATCCGATCTCTGCAATTCATCCATTTCCTTTATATAAGTATAATAATAATAAAGATATTACAAATATATTAGCAATTTTTTATTTTTAATACAAACAGATTATTTATATATTCTTAAAAAATGACACAAATGGAAGAGATCAAAAAAAAAACCACATTAACATTAATACAAGTGAATAACATAGATCGAAAAATCGAAAATCGATATAAATAATTACAAATATTTAATGTTTGATAACGATTGTAGCCTTTTTTTTCCAAACACTGGCAACGGTTATTTGTATAAAATAAACCATTCCTATACTCTTTACTTTTTTTTTTTTTTGAAGAAACATGAATTATTATAATCGAAAGTTAGATGGAAAGAAAAATGAAGTAAAAGCAAGCCAAAGAAATACATTAGAATACCTATAAGTATCTGGAACATTGTTTTCATGTACAGTATATTCGTCATTTCTTCCGCTCATTTCGAAATACTTTCAGTAAGTTGACGTGATTGATGTGTAAATTTAATCAAATCTGTAATAACAATAATAATAATTTATTCCCCAAAAGATTTTTTAAATTAATAAAAAGAGCAAAAATCAAAGAGTAAAAGAAAAAAGAAAAAACAAAAAGTAAGGAAGAAAAATCAATGAGAAAATAATATATTATACATATATATATTGAACCATTCACTCAAATTTTATTTTTCCTTTTTATCTTCCATTTCACTCTCAATTCTTAGCATCAATTTTTTTTTGCTCTTTAAATGTTAATATAATTTGAAACTAGTGAAAGAAAGAAAAACGACAACTTTCTAGTATCTTTTAAAAATCATTACTTCTCATCGACAATCATTTCAATTTATTTCAATTAACTATAATTAGCAACAAAATCGATCAATGGATTATTTCTAAGTTTTAGCATTTTTGTTATTTCAACTTGTAGATAATAATATGTTATTTCAGTTTGTACATAATAATAATGCAATACATTAACAATGATATCATTTAATTAACATTAATGATATTTCGATCAATCATATCCATAAGATGAATGCAAAACTTAAAATGCAATTTCCTTTACCATTATTTTCAATTTCTTTCCTCTTTTTCCTTTTCTGAAAAATTCCCCAACCATACCACTTTCTCAATGAAAATTATTTACCCAATATTTCCTTTTATCCCTAGAATAATTTTTACTAATTCAAAATTTGAATCCTTATTTGTATATTTTCATTTTATTCCAATTATATTAGTAAATTCATGGCTAAATTGGACAAGCTAAATTAGTAATTAATTAAACAAACTACATTACGAATTGAAAATTTCCTTTATCTTATTTTATTTCCTATCATTATTTCATTCCCTCCCCTTATTCATTTATTTCTTTCTGATATTACTCGTCATTGCTATCTTCTTATATACCTAAAACAAATTTTAAAAAGAGAAAAAGAAACGAGATTTTCTTATAAGGGAATTATTTTGCAGTTCATAGTTCTCCCCATGTTTGATCAGGTTTTTTCCTTTCTTTTTTTGTCACTTACTAACTAACATAAATTGGTAACTATTAAAACGCTAATAGCAAACATGTTTAAGCTTTAGAAATAATTTTCTACATTCCAAAAATAAACAAGCATATCGAAAAGATTGGAAAATTTTCGAATGGAAGACGAAGTGATCATTCTTATCAATGACAAGACGATCAATCAATTAAACCTGATAGAATTTTTAGTTGACATTAAATAATGACAAATGAAAGGAGTAAGGCACATCACTGATAGTGAAACTTTGTCTCATTTCTATTTACATAATCAGTATTTCACTTTCAATTTCATAGTTCATTCAATTGCAGATGCTTTTGCTCAATTCTTTGAAAAGCATAGCTAATACTAAATGATTTAAAGGAAAAATTTCTAATAATCAAAAATAGATCACCATTCTGATATTGAACAAAATATCATTTTCACTATATTCCCACCACATCCAACACTTTCATTCCTCAGGTATTAAATCTCTTCATCATTTTTAAATTCCCGAAAAAAAAAAATTCCACCCAGTATACCTAACATATCTCCCATAAATTTATGACTATAGGAGGGTGAAAAACACCCGACTCCATTTAATATCGCCTCCAAACTGTTTGCCGGAAAATCTCGTCCGGGAACCACCCACACAAAACAGCTCCCATTAACCACGAATGTCTATTATATGACCTCAATACACATTCTAACCTTGAAACAAAACAGAAAACCACACAAAATGTAGGCATTCCGGTGTATTTGAATTTGCACCCCTAAAACAATTGAATGTTACGCATGTCAACTTATCCATCACTTCCAATCCTCAAAAAACCGCAGTTACATTTTTCGAAACAACATATCGCCAAGCCAATCATGCGGTTTAAATGCACAGCTACAAGAAATCTACAAAAATTGGCAACATTTATTCAGAGAAGTTCAATTCAATTTCCAACAACACAAAAGAAAAAGACAACGAAAAATATGAAACACAAAGTCATCCGCCATTCAGTCCTCTGGAATTACGATCTCGCCACTACGTATAGCATCAACTATATCGTGCGGATGTTGCCCGTTCACTGTGCAACCAACCGATTGGGCTGTACCTATAAACATTGAATGAGAAACCCAACTCCATGAAAAAGTGGATCACATTTTAAAGAAGGTGACCATTTTACGTCAAAATTTCAATGTATTGTGACTGAAAAACATAAGCATTGCTTTTGGAAACTTTTCTTTTTGAAACTTTCTCCGAGAACTTTCACTTTTTTACGTCATACTTGAAAACTTACCCAATATTTCTTTCACAGTGCCTTCTAATTTTTTTGCCATTGAACGCGGTCGCATCTGTCGTGCAATGTTGATAACTTGTTCCACGGTGAGATCACCATTATGCTTTACTGAAAGTATGTTATTCAACTACAAGAGTAGCTGCATTCATCATGCCATTTTACTCAAACATGGAGAAAGTTGCTTACTAAAGAACTAAAAAGAACAGTACAAGTAACTTTTGACATTTCATTAATCAAATGCACTGTATACTCACATTTAGCTAAAGACTGATTTGCACTTCTCACTATTACCCTCCCTTGCTCATTTAAAACCCGCCAACGTGAAAACTACTTGAACCCCTAGACTCAAGACGTGCATCTCCTAAAGATATTTCAAAACCGAAAGTTAGCTCCCTCCTCCTAGCTTGTCTGCTATCCTCCATGTATAATCATTGTACGAACATATGCGCACTCATCGAAATATTTTACGATTTCCTTTCTTGTATTGGATAATGTTGCTTGGGGGCTTACCGAATTCGTTGTTGACCCGAAAAACGGTTGCCAGTCTTTTCAGTTGCAAAGCCTAAAGAAAGACTGCAATAGCCGAAAATGACTGGGGGATGGGGACCGTGCGTTGGTCACCCGACCCTCCGCCTATAGATAGATGGACAGACATATATACAACCATGACAATAACGCGATGATTTCTGTTTGCCTCTACCTTTCCCTTTCCCTATTTTCTCTTTCAATTGCAAATTAACATGACGTGTTGTCGCATACCATTTTTAACCTTTTTCCGATCCCGTGTAGGTTCTTTCAACTCTTTGATGAGTAACGATGCTGCGCTTGGTACTACATCTATTTTGGCTACACGATTCTGGATCGTCAACTTGCATGTTACCTTTAGACCTTTCCAGTCTTGCGTTGCTTTTGCTATATCATCACCAATTTTCTTCGGTGACTGAAAATATGAATATGTTAGAGAGACAAAAAGAAATGAAACTCCAACCTAATAGATGATATTGAAATTTCAACTCTCAAATCCACAAACAAAGTTTAATATGGAGACAAGAAAAGTCCTCGAATAAACCGAGAATTCAAATCGCGGTATTGAAAGCACTGACTTCTGGTTAAACACATGGGCAAGAAATTGCATCAGGATTCTTGCCAAAAGTTGCAAGTTCACTTTCATCATCGCCGAAACGATTTATTAGAGATTATAAAACAAGCACGAAATAAACAACTGCAATTTATAAGTAAAAAAACTCTTACCAGGCCAAGCGGTCCAACTTTCGGTGCCAAAGCAGATGTAGCACCAACTTCACCGCCAACACAACGCAGATAAACTAAAAGAAACAGGTAGGTTACTTGCTTTCTATTTAAAATTCATATTTAGAAAAGAATTAGATCTACAAATCCTTCCCACCAAATACAACAAAGCCACATGCAACCTTTTAGATAGCTACACACTAACACACAAGTACGTGCATAGATGTATACATGCGCACATATATTACAAGGACTTTGACTTTCTTAAAGAATTCATCCGAACTGAAATAAAACTGAACCTGACTTCAGATAGATTTATATAAAGATTTCAACAAGTAAAACTATGTTATTACAAGAACCGATCCGAACTGAAGTTTGTAATTTCAATTATACTTCATCTTGAGGATTCAATTTGAACTGACCTAAATTCGAGTCTAAATCGAACTAAGTCAGTAGAAATTCCGCACACTTACCAATTTTAATTTCGTTTGGGTCAAATTTCGGCGGCATCGTCTAGCAAATACTCAGCAATCAAGTCAAACAGCTTAGTACCAACCTCTTTTAACGGCCTAAAATTATCAAACGTTATGGGTCTCAATGCAACTCGTGCGTCCCAGCAACATGGTTACTTCATCCCACCGCCATCACCGGGGTGGAGGCTCACTACACTTCAGCGTTATAGCTAATAGTAGTTTCCACTTAGTTATCTACAGTTATTATCGCCGGAAATTCTACGACTGTCGGGGAATTCTCTTGCAAGACCAAACCTCGAAATCTTCCCTTCCGTACCTAAGATATCTACGACGTTTCTCGATTGAAATCCCTACTAGTCCCATAATCTAAATTATGAAGACTCATTCTAGTTAGCGGTTCTCTATCACTGACAATTTCACCAACGAATTGTCCGGAATCAAGAGTTGAGCCAGCGAAATTACAAGATATCAACCATTCAATTAAAGTAAATTAGGATTTCTGGAAGGTTGTCAGCCCATAACCACTGGATGAAACAGTCGATAACGATAAAAATATCAATCTATATGTAAACACAGAGTATGTTATGCTTACGGATTTATAATCATATTGCTCTTCCCCCACCCCAATCTGTTTCGCAAAGCAACGAATACCCAATGAAGTCCAAAGATCAACTGCCAAGATGGATCTGTTGATTTTTGATTGCATTTTTCCGTCAAATCATTTAACAGTCACTTTCACTCGGTAGCCAATCATTCATACATGTCATCCATTATGGATCTGACAACTAATAGTCATTAGATTAAACAACAGAGCACGACTTGAAGTATATAAATTTTTTCTTTTTAAAATCTAATAAGTAAACAACGCGTTATTTACATTTGTAAACAAACATTGCAATTCGACAAGTTTCCAAAGAAGAATCTTAAAGCCAATATCTTAACAATTTCAGTAAAAAAGTTATCATGGTGCTTCTGGTGTCGACGATTGTTGTGGTTCGGGGGTTGATGAGTCTATCTGCACAAATGGTGCACTGGATGAGAGCGTATTCCCGAGACCATACAAATGTCCTTCGACTGTTGGCGCGACCTGAAAAGATAACAACTGCTATTGAACCAATCAACTAATCACGATCAACTGCCAAGAAAAATAAAAACGGAGTGTGGTCATAGCGCACTGGCAAAGAAAGATCAATTTTACCACATCGCCGGTCCTCCAAGCTTTTTTTATGGATAATATATGAGGGGATCACATTTCAGTAAGTACCAGCATTTTTATCTTAAGTCTAGCTTATGGTCTCTCTTAAGTCTATTATAGTCAATTCCCGACATTAATATCATCGTGAAGCTTCATTTCTTGTCCTCTTCACAGGTTATGATAGATGCTTTCATCTGAACATAACATCTAGAAAAAAAAAAAAAAGGAAGAAAAAACTACCTTACCTGATCCCAAGTACCCTCAAAAAACCGCTCTTTAATTTTGAAGAATGTTTGTGCAGTGAGTAATGAGTCAGAACCTGCTTGATGTTGCTGTCCTTTTCGAATTACTTTTAGCTGATCAGCAAGCTGAAAATTATATAACACGATAATGAAGTAATTCCATAAAACCTTGATCATTTACATTTTTAAAGGTTTGAAAAACTCTAAAATTGAAGAAGGTGAATCATTAGAGAGCAGGCAAACTGTTTGTCTCACAAGCAGGCTTTATACAGCATTTTATGATAATACTACCCGGAAAAGGGAACACGGTCCCTAGTGTCCACGCCCAACTAGTAATGGAATTGCAGGTTTCGAAAATATTTGCTTGCCAGAAGCAAGTAGTACTACACCTACGTGAGTTAAGAGTTATTGTATCAGCCAACAGTAATTTACAAATACCATCAAATGAAACGAGGAAAGAAAAAGAAAATTAATGAACATCGGGAAAGGAACAAACCTCTTGTAAACCGCCTCTCAGTTTTGCATTCACCAAACCTGGGTGCTTTAATAGCATTTTTAGATCATAACTACATGGAAAAAGTTTTCGGTGATATTGAAAGAACTGTGATTCTTCTTTGGGTAATTCCGAAAGCAGAATAGAACGCATGAGATATCCGAAATCATAACCACTATGAAATGTTAACCAGGTGATATGTTCATCAACAATTAAACCTGATGTCGTAAGTAGTTCACCAAAATCTGCCATCCGTATTCCTTCAATCTATAAAAGCAATATTTAGATCATTTCTGGATGATCTTCAAGCATTCTTGAAAACTATGATAAATTGTCAACTAAGTGGAATGATTTGATGGCTTGAATTGTAGAACGTTTTATCATTAAGATGCAAATATATATGCTATCGGAAATGTGGTTACATCATAAGTTAGAAAAATGTGCTGTTGAGATTACCTATCTATGTTAAGCTATAAAAAAGAGGACATTTCAGGTAGCTATATGTTGGATTATCAAATCTAGGTTTCTTTTCTCATTTATATTTAAAATGGTTGACCTAATATTAACTCTATTAATTTTCCTGTCACTTAAAAAGTTACCTGGTGTCGTCCAAAATCTATGCCAGCATTACGTAATAAATCGACACTATCTTGCGAATACATATCGTCATTTAAGGAAAACTGAAAGTTAAACTGCCATACATCACCCGTCGATGGCATATTACCTTCTTTATCCAACAAAGCGAATCCAACCTGGATAAGTTTTAACATATTTACATTGCAGGAAACCTGAAAAAAAGACGACTGGAATTTTGGTTGTGAATATATGTTGAGGCAGCTGATTTATTTTTGAAATAATCCAAAAAAAATGCGAGAAATTGCCAACAATTACCTGTTGATAGTTGAAATCCTCTTTACTTTTGAATTGACCCAAAGGTGTAGCAACTACACCAGGAAATTCCGTATCCATTGCAACAAATGGGTAATCTTTGACTGTATCCCGTATTCGTTTGAACTCCTGCAAGAATTAATTTTACATGCATAGGAGAATTCAAAATTCTTTAGAAAAACAATCATAATGTCCCGAAACAACTGAATGAAACAATTATATGTGAAGCCTTACTTCCTCCAGGTTGTTCGCCCAAACATCGTGGATCTTCACTTCGGGATCGTTCATTCATGCAAACTTCTTAATTGTCAAGGGTCTCCTGCTCAATAAAAATTTCCTGCAAAATCGAAATTATTCCCATCTTTGCAATTTCCAAATGTTTTTTTTCCGAAATTACAACCCTACCATTGTAATATACTCTATAGTCGATCATTCCTTATCAAAATATAGTTTTACATCTATAACACTAAATAATAAACTCAACGTTCTATTGGTTACAAACGTAATAAGCTAAGCCAACAGTACGATGTAAACTTTCAATGAAATAAAGCAGAAGAACGAAGTGAAAGCTTGCTGAAACCTGTTTCAAAGCCTTATAACGGATCATAAATACAGGTTCCTGTGTAAACTCAAAGCATCAGTGTCAATAAAACTACATTACTTAACCCAAGTTTGCTATTAAATACGTCAATGTTTCAACATTTGTCGTTATCAAGGAAGAATACTGTGAACTTATCAGATATGTAAAAATACTTCCAAATGGACTTAACCGCAAAATTAATTTCAAAACTAATGAATGAAGATTTTATACAAAAAAAAAAAAAAAAAAAAAAAAAAGAAAACAACAATCTGAACTTTATGAACATTTCAAACCTTCATTTTAAATATAATTTGGTTAACTAATAACAAACAGAGAA
>NW_018108262.1:108969-118021 GCF_000183805.2 Loa loa
AAAAAAAAAGAAAACAACAATCTGAACTTTATGAACATTTCAAACCTTCATTTTAAAATATAATTTGGTAACTAATAACAAAACAGAGAACCCGTAGAGTATGGAAAACAATACCACGTCAATACAATTTATTGCTTTAACAAATCAAACTCCGGAATTTCAAAAAAAAAAAGTCTGGAACATCAAGCTACAGTGAGATAAAGAATACCCTATACAGTATGTTTATATAACTTCCATATTGCGAGGATGAAATTTACAGCTAAAAGTGTCGTTCCATATGCCAAAGTCACTCGCTTTATTAATCGTTGTCTCCTAAACGAGCCAATAAAAATAATTTTTCTTTCTAGTTTCAACTGTACTTTAAAATTAACTGACAGATGCAAATAAGCTTTTTCAGGAATAGCGAACAGCCGTAAATTCAGATGGGGTTGAAAAGTTTGCCAAATTTAAGAGCAGCAAAATGCCACAGCATGTTAGAAAGTACTATACAGTGAAAGAAAAAAGAAAAATCACTGCTTAGTTTTCTCTCTCTAATTTTTGTCTTAGTTCTTATCTTTCGAACCGCATCACGGATGATTCATATGCCAAAATCTAAGGGAAAGCGCAGCTAGTTAGGTATCTAGCTGCTACAGTTGCCAAAACTTAGATTTTCTAATAAATTCCTTTTCAGCTGAGAATCCACTTTTAATTAAAATTGAGATGAAATAAAAAACCTCAGTCTCAACTTGCTGAACATGAAATCCACAAAATTCGAACAAATGTATTGGCCATCAAGATAAATGCAAGGTACCGCATTGATAACAGCAAAAGCTAGAAAAATTGCGTATTACGAATCCTAAATATTTATTCAGTTTAGTAAAAAACGAAGTCAAAAGTTAAACTAAACAAAAACAAACAAACCAAATGAAAATGTGAAGAGATACTTTGCTACCAGCTCAATAACGTAAGGTATGAATGTCGACGAGAATGGCGGTCGAGGCACGTAATTGCTCACCTGCACATCGAATTCCAACTATAAAAATACAAGTGTTTCGTCGGAAATAAAATCTCCTATTAAAATGTGCAAACGTTTCATTGCAAAACATTTCTATTTTTAATTCCCAGAATATATTGTCCCTTCAAGTATGAGACTTGATTCCTTCCTTTTACTTCGAATCTAGTCCGATGATGACAAATTGCTTAGATTAAACTACGTTAACCATTACCATTACTCTTCTTGAAAAAAAAAAAATTTAATATTTCCCTTGATAACAGGTAATGTTAAACCAATAAATGTGATTAATGTTTCGATGGAAACCAGGTGTTATATTAGGACTTCAACCGTTCATCTTTTGGAACAACTTGAATAATAATAATGAACAACTATAGAATTGCCTAGAGAAATTATTGGAAGGTCATATTCAAACAATTACCTCCTTGACGTACCCCACATAAAGAACTATACGCGATGCATTCCCGACCAAAATCCTCATAAATGACATGTTACCCAGAAGGGCAGGGAAAACGCAAGATGAATGGGGAGTTGACAAAGTTCGACTTGCGCAATTTTCAGTAGAACTGCAAGGCTGTAAACCTGAAAAATTTCAGTACTAGACGATTCAATTTTATGGATTCTGCTGCAAATCTTGAAAAAATTTGCAGAACCATTTTCTCAGAAATCTCAAGACATTTAAATTAATGAAAAGTTGTCTTGAACGAACCTGCTACATACCTCGCTGATAAACATGTGCATATTTTCGCCGAAAAATACTCTAGCAATTCATGATGTCGTTCTTGAGCTAATTCTGTAAATATTAAAAGATAACATGAAAAAAAAAGTATGCAGAATTTTGCTAGCTCTGTCTCCAAGCAAACGAAAAAACGAAAACATGGAGCAGATCCTTCTGTTATTAAATTGAAACAAACTAACTTGAAGTAAGATTCACGAGACGTCGACATGACCATGAATGTAAATAAATGTAACATAAGGTAAAATCAAAACATACGGGTGGCGTGCATCCAATCCCGTACATAAAAACACATATATGAAGCTGAATTATTCCACGTTGAGTTGCGACAACAGTCCAGTTCGTTCTCTACCAAATGCATCTAAAATGATTAACACTTTCCGCATACTATCACAGTTGATTTAAGCAACTTTTTCAACCGTACGATTGATTGAATCCACACTTTTTCACTAACCTCTCACTGTTAGTTAAACCTAACTGTTAAAAATATTGATAAGGATAGCGAATGCCATGCCGCATAATTTCAATAATGTCATTTTTTATAGAGTTTTTGCCAAGGCAAATTACATCTTTTACCGTTTAGAATGGACAAGCTAACTAGTAGATAAAAAGCCAAATAACATGCTACCATGATCCCAGAAAACACAAGTAAATTTTGTTCTACAAAAGTGTTCAAATCAAATGATTTCTACTTATGCAAAAAGATAGTCTAACAATAATTCAGTGAAATCTGAAGAGTAATGAATAATTGAAAACACAACCTCATCTGCAACATTTTCCGCAATTACGTCATCCGGTACACAAAATCCTGAGTTAGTATACTTAATTGTCGTCAGACAGCTATTCCAATCGTTAACATTGTTTACGTTACAACTATTTATTGCCTGGATAACACTACCTTCATATAAACCAGTTGGTCCAGTTAAGGGCGAATCCTTCTGAACATCTGAAATCTACAACAACATCTTCATAGAATTTCACCATCCAACCATTAAGTGAATACATACACATATGGCATATGATTGTCTCATTATTATGAAGTCACTGCGTATCCCCACCCATAATCACATGTTTAACACAATTTAAAGTAAAAGGATTTCATAAGTTTATCTGAACAATTCAAGTGATTTAGAAATTATATTGCTCATCTTCATGGCAGAAAACTGATAATTCAAAGAACCTTCAACGTAAACACCCGCGTCAGAAATATAAAGTGGTGAAACAATAAAAGAAGTAGATTCGTAAAGCATCCATGCAAATAATGCAAGCACCAAATTATGCCATACACCCGCGCAACTGATTCGCAACTTTTGTACAGGAGATAAACGTCCTAAAGAGAATCAGTAATGATTCATCAGATGCAAGGATTTAAATAACATTCGAATTATAAAAGCATTGTCATCCAACGTATTTCTTTTTTTTGAAGCTTTTCTATTTAACGAAATGTGTAATTTTTCTCTTCAGTATTCGTATTTAAACGGAAACTTGCACAACTTGGTAAATCCTTTAAAAATGAGGACTTAACATCATGAAATAATGTTTTGTAGCTATATACCATCGTGATTTATAACGTATATTCATGAAATTACTGATGATCTGAATGAGTTAACTAGAATTGAGAAAAACTTTGAAAAAAAACTTTATTCGGAATGCAAAATGATTTTACAAATAGCAAAAACTCACGCACTGCAGCAGCATCAATTTCAACGTAAGCACCAAAATATATGGCAAGAAGGATGAAACCCATACTTGTAACCGGAACATTGGTACTTAATGCAGCTAACATATGTCCCATTTCATGGATTACTGCTGCGATCAATAAAATCCCAATATATAATGGCAGTTGTGTCCACGGAATGTTCCAGCCAGGAATTACAAATTTCAAACCTTCTGAAAGTAAAGCAGATTCATAGTACTCTATTAAGGTTAACACTAAATCTTTTGACCTGAAAAACTGCACATGATGCCATGGAATTGTTCTCGGTCATCTTTGTAATTGCAACAAATGGAAGACAGAATTAAGTAGCTAATATTAAAATGAATTGATAACCATTTTCTTCGATGTACTTCTTCCTAACTGCTGCAGCTTCCACCTGGTAAACATTCATAACTGAACCATCTGAAGCAAACGAATGGAAGTATTCGAACCACCATGAACTTATTTCGATCACAGAACGCTTTGAAAGATATAGGATTATCCCAAACGAGCAAAATATAGCCGAAATAATCCCAATCGTAAACCAAATTGTAAACAGATATGAGAGTAGGCTATTTTTTATGAATGTTTTAAGTATCGTGCATGGTGATCGAATAGGAACAAAGCGAATCTGAAAAGCACTCTAAATTTTATTATGATCTATTTCATTAATAATATGATGTTTACGGATTAAATCGAACCTTCCTGTTTCATTATCAACATCTTCAAGTATTATCATTATCAACATCTTCAAGTATTATCATTATCGATCCTTGAAGCAATTAATTATCACGATTTTAAAATCAGCGTCATTATCATTGCTACATTCTAAGACAGGAAGAGATGCGATCAACTTTATTTTTAATTTCTCAATATTAAAATCTGAATGTAAATTTAAGTCAATAAAAGTTGTAAAATTGTTAACCTGAAAAAGGGTAACAATTAATTCATAGCGTTCAGCAAATGCCATATAAATGGGTGACCGAAATGATCGAAGAAAATAATCCAATAAAATGATTGTACTCCAAAATGCCATAAACCAAGCCAAAATGGTGAACAACATTTAGGATGCAAAAAAAGACGACAACAATAGCTGACAGATATCCATTAAGCAATAGCAATCTATCAGTAATATAAATTTTGCCACAGCATCATGTCATCGATTCATAATTGATTGGCAATAATTATCATTCTTCTATTTAATCTGAAATGAAACCGAAACTACATTAATCAATTAAAATTCAATTTAAAATGTCACATGAAAAGTAGGAGAAAATCAATTTCTGCATCAATAATTCCCGTTAAACCTTCGCAACTATTTCCAACGCCCACCTTTCTCTCATGTCCATCCATCCATTTATCGCACCATCCACCCACTCCCACGCACTGCCACATCTGTTTATCCACCCACACATGTACTCCCACACATACACTCCGAAATCTTATGTCCACACCTACTCCTTGTTTTGTCACTTTGACGATATCGTTGTGTGACGCAAGCATATCACGCTTACTCAGACGTTTTACGTTTTTCGAATTAGCTTACACATCATTAGTCGTTGCGCGTTTTACGTAAGGTTTTACGTTTCACAGGAAAATTTACATTGATTTGCTTTCTTAATGATTGATCCTTTTACGATTAATTAATATGTTTCATGTGAATGAAAAATTTTTTTTCACGTAAACACAAAATCATGAATTACGTACTTTTGATTCAGCTGACCCTAAAAGGATAATAGCAATTGATTAAGGTATAAAAGACAATGATAACATATAAATCACACGTGTTATTTTTAACAGAAGTTATTTTAAGTTAAATAAGTAGGTAAAATGAATAAAATGAAATTACTCAGTAATCAACTTATTTCACCCATAATTTACTTTGTTATAATTTGCTTTGTAATTACTAACGAACGACCAATAAAGTGGATATGCTATTTGCATACATGTTTACTTTACCTTCTTACCTTTGACTTGTTACTTTTTTTCCCAAAGCAATATTAAAAGTAAATGAAGTAAATTTTAGGAAAATTTATAAAGTAAAATGAATTTTTGGTGCTATGTATATGTACGTTATACTTCAGGAAAGTATTATGTGAATAAATAGATTTCATAATATTTTTGTTGACGTAATGAGTACATAGCAATGTTGAAAAATATTTCATTAATTGCGATATTTCACAGAATAATTCATGATTAGCATATAGTTATTAACTAAAATTAACGTATACAATTGACAATTGACATATTAAGGCTAAAATATCCATGATTGGCGTGTTATTAAGAAATGTCAGCAGAATGATCTTTTCAAGTTTAGATGAATTTGATGTTTTATTTTCAGGAAGGTATGCCATTGAAAAGCTGGCAGACACGGTCATTTCTTATTGAGCTCAAACCACGAAGCGAATTTGCTTCACTCTTTGTAGATTGTCCACCGTCAGATGATAATGAAACAAGCTGCTATGATAATCAACAAATGCAAAATGACACTACAGAAAGGTAATTCGGAAAAAAATTGTTAGAAAGGATATTTATCGTTTCCAGTTTGTCGAACCTTAAGTGTTATAAAAGTTGGAGAGGAAATTATGCATTAATTCATTCATTTTATTATTTCGATTCGTTGCCCAACATTTCGAAAGCTTAGCTTCATAAAATGGTTAAATTCTCCAAACGATACACTGATTAGTAAAAGTAGTAATAGAGGAAAGAGAGCAGAAGAAAGTAGTATTACCTTATGGGTTCTTAGATCCTACCATAGAATTGAAAGGTTTGGTAGATTGTTTGGTATGTATATCATCACTTCTCATTTTATCCCTTCCACTCTTGTTATCTAATTATTTCTCTTTCAGTTGTGTGTTGGATCGATGCAGTACTAATTTTTTCAGATCGTTAATTATTGATGATGTACGACTCAACTTATCTCTTTCTTTAATCTTCATTTTCTCTTTTCCTCCTTTTTGACCTTTTTTTTACCCTTAAAAATTACCTTTTAAGGAAAAATTCCTTAAAAATTACCACTTCTTACTTCATCCTTTCCTCTTTTTTGTTAAGAGGTTTCAAGTAGTGAGGTTGCAAAATCGACTCCTTCATCCATGCCAATATGCCGGATATTATTAACAAAGGGAAAAAAGCATGTGAAAAAATAAAAATCTTAAAATATGAATACCATGTGATATGAAGTATTATTTATGATATTCTATGCCTTTCAAAATTGACCGTTGATAATTTTTATTCTCTTGACTGTTTCATAAGAGATTAATATGAATTATAATTGATAATATTCTTTCAAAAAAGAAAAAAATAAGAAAAATAAGGAATCGGATGTATTTTTTCAGTAATGAAACGGTGGAACGAAAGGAAATGATACATTTTCATGAACATTCTATCGAAATGAGTTCAATAGTTCAGCAAAGGAAATGTACTGTCACCGAAATGTTGCCATCATATTGGGCGAAATTTGGTGATCTTACTTTATATCCAAATTCCATTTGCGCACTTACTTGGGCTGATAATCATCGGCTGTTTATGTGCAAAATACGGATCGTTGTTGGTGAATGTCCTTTAGGTAAAGTTATTATCTCGTCTTTATTTGTCGGTATAAAGTAGTAGTGTTCCAAAGTAACTAACAAAATGCCTTGATTGAAATTGTGAAAAGTTACTGGAAAATTTCATCATCTTTAGATTACAATGATTCATTTATGCCTATTAATTACATATGTGTAATTTACTTTAATATTTGATTAGTTGCTGTAAACTTTGCTCTTACATAAACTGATGGTAGTTTATTATGATTGCAGTACTGTTTGTAGACTACACAACGTGAAAACAGTGCTATTCTATTCTTCTTTTTCTTGTTTATTTTCAGTACCGAAAACATTTCATCAATTAGCAGTTGGTGCATTATCTGGTATGCTTCTGGATGAATATATCGAGAATGCTCAATCAGTTCCTGTGCAAGCAGAATGTGCGGAATGTTCAGCTACTTTATTGAGTCATTCCAAAGAGTGCGTTTATTTTTTCTCTAAATTACACTTCTTGTTTTTCGATTCTCTCTTTTCCTATTTTTTTGTCATTTTTTTTCCTACTTGCTATTCTTTTTTTTCTACTATCTCATTATTTGTTCTGAAAATCAATATAGTTTCCAATAAAATTTAGTTCTAGTTTACAATTGCAATCATTACCGGAAGATAGTTGGTTGAATACTTCACCATCTATGGAATATTTTTGTCGTGATACATGTGGTGGTGCTTCACATTCCCACGGGCATCATGGAGCGCATAGTTCAGATTTGATATATGCCAATGATGCGCAGAAACAATGGCTTCCAAATGAACAACGAATTGTCATATCAGATTCGTATTTTCTAGTGTTAAAAAAGGTTTGTGTTTTTGTTTCACTGCGAGATGATGAGTTCGCTGTAGTATGAATTTATCATGATCGAATAAGGTTCGGTTTCTTTCCCTAAGATAATGATTGCAAGGGTAGGGAAAAGATATTTGTTAATTTGCACAATTTAGAAGAAAAATGAATGACTGCCTCATTAGTGTTCACTGGATTGTTAGTATCCTCAGCTTCAGCAGCTATTGACTTTAAGTAGCTGCTGAGAAGTAAACGGTGGCACACTGAACATAGAATTAATTTTTTTCTCCTCATTCATCTTTCACACAGCGAAAATTCTTTTCCGACCTTTTAATCATTACCTGTCATAAGAAATGAACTAAAATATTATTTCATTTCATTCACGATTACTTTATATTAATTAGTCGAATTTTTTTCAACATGGTATAGTAATCGTGATGTATTTCATTATTTTTGAATTTTTTTGAAAAAAAGTTGGAGAACTGATTTGGAGAATAGTTTTTCTTCAGATGATTACCTCGAACGCAGTGACCATTGATGAGTCCAATATTGTACTCTGCGCCAAATGTTCTATGGAGATTGGAGTTATTCTCAAAAGTTCGTTTTTGCTGTTTTATCCAATTAAGCTATAGTTTCTTGCAACGGTTTATGCGACATACGATGTGCTACTTCAACTGTGATTATCATCTCTCCTTCTTGTCGTTTGGACGTGATATTTTCGATCTTTATCTATCCAGTAGCTTCTCGTAATTTACAATCTCCCCACTGTCGTGCAAATATTGCAGTGCAAAGATCTGGTTAGTGAAGTATTTCTGAGTTCCGAACATAGGTTTTCAGCTGCTCTCTTTGGGCTAGTCATTGATCGGTTTCGAAGTACGTAACTCTGTTAAAATAACTCGGTCGCCCAATGCTTTTCATAATAATTTTACTGCTTACAAACCTTGGTTAACTTCTAACTTTTCCTTCTAACTTTTCTTTTTCCTTCAATTTTAATTGAACTTCCTTCAATAACTTCTAACTTTTCCTTCAATTTTAAGGAAATATCTTAATTTTGGTTCTAATAAGTTTTGGCTGTTGTAACTTTGTAGCATCAAAAATATTTTCAGGAAATACTGACATTGTGCAGTTTCATCATGTAATGTGCAATCTGCTGGTAACTGATAGCAGAGAAACTTACATAAATACCAGGTTAGTTGATTTCTGATACTATATTACAGACGGGAATATTTGAACTATTCCTTTCTTTTTAAATCTTTTTTCATTTCATGGA
>NW_018108262.1:118345-126041 GCF_000183805.2 Loa loa
TTTCCCCACTGTCGTGCAAATATTGCAGTGCAAAGATCTGGTTAGTGAAGTATTTCTGAGTTCCGAACATAGGTTTTCAGCTGCTCTCTTTGGGCTAGTCATTGATCGGTTTCGAAGTACGTAACTCTGTTAAAATAACTCGGTCGCCCAATGCTTTTCATAATAATTTTACTGCTTACAAACCTTGGTTAACTTCTAACTTTTCCTTCTAACTTTTCTTTTTCCTTCAATTTTAATTGAACTTCCTTCAATAACTTCTAACTTTTCCTTCAATTTTAAGGAAATATCTTAATTTTGGTTCTAATAAGTTTTGGCTGTTGTAACTTTGTAGCATCAAAAATATTTTCAGGAAATACTGACATTGTGCAGTTTCATCATGTAATGTGCAATCTGCTGGTAACTGATAGCAGAGAAACTTACATAAATACCAGGTTAGTTGATTTCTGATACTATATTACAGACGGGAATATTTGAACTATTCCTTTCTTTTTAAATCTTTTTTTCATTTCATGGATACTGAATCAATAAAAACTTAACTGTTCGTTGCATATAATGAAATGATCTCATGACTAGATATGACAGAATGATTCGGTCTCTTTCGGAAGACTTGGTATGACAGGTAACGTAACTAAAATTTTGTTACTAAAATATTACCACTACTAAATAATGACAAGGTCTTCCACAAAGATCTTTATTATTATTTTTTTCAAGTTAATAAATAATTTCCTATCAAATGTTTGCATGAACAGATTCGGCACGTTAGAACATTTCTTCGCCTGGACATTGCTTTACCAATGTGAATCACAGACATCAGGAAAGCTTGTCCTTCGATCTTACGACAAACGACCGTATTTACTGGTAACCGACTTTTGTTGTCGTTTTGTTGCCGTACTGGCGAGGAATTGCTATGGTTTTTTAATTTTTTCAATAAATTTATTCTAATCTGAAGATTTGGTTATTGGATTCATATGTTGTGATATCACAAGGCGAACTGATCGAAGCTGAAGCTGAAGCTGAGGAAAATAATAGATTGGTTTACTCATTCCCAGCATTAAAAATGCTTTACAAGGTATCGATTAGAAATATTTCAAATAAGAACATTTCTAAAACATAAGTATAGCAGTTGTATTCAAGTAAAAGAAAAATTACTTGGAGAATTGATATTTTAGGTCTTGTAGTTTCAGTTTTTTTTTCATTAGTCATTTTCCATCCCAAAATTTACAATATTCTAAAATTTAAGATATTTGATGCTGAATCAGCTAAAACAGATCCACGTGCGAACGGTGAGGATGCCAGTGTGGGTATACTAGACATACCATTAACATGTTGTGTGAAATTAACCGAAATGTTGCTTGAATCATCACTAGCTTTACCTCCGACTGGACGAAGTGTCGGCCAGTTTTACGTATGTTTTTAATGCTACTTATATAATTGATTTAAGATAATCCAAATGCATCAAAAATTATTTCGATTTGAATTGATTGTCATTCATTATTTAAATTTAAACAGTTTTCATATTTAAATTGTTCATTTTGCTCTAAAATTTTAATGGATTTTCAGGTTGGGTTTTTGAAATTAAGAAAATGTGATGGATTAATGAATTAAAAATAGCCGCAATGCGGAAAAAAACAAATATTTTCACAAAACGTAAGTTTCTCATCATTTTATACTTATACATAAGCAATGGATGGCTAGTGTTATGAATATAAAATGATCAATATTTACAATATTGTAAAAGTTTTGTTTCAGAAACACTTCTTAAGATATTTCTTATTCGTTGTAAAAATGTAGGTACTGATATTATCCTTATGGAGGTTGGAGGTTAATTCGTTGCTTCCAGTTATTATTTCATTACTACGGGCAATTTAGTATTTTGGCACGATAGGTTATCACAATAATTTACTCTTAAATAACTTACTACTACTCAAAACGGAAAAGGAATGTTTGAAATTGTGATAGTTTCGAACCAACATTAGCAAAATCCAATCTTGCAATTTTCTTTTCTTTTTTTTTTATCAGCAGCATATAAGCTAGAAAATCTCTGTTGAGAAAAATTGAACTTTATGCTGCTTGGCTGAATTTTTGTGAGATAATGAAGTTTAAAGAGCATTTTTTTTCTTGATTGAAAAAAAAATTCTGATTGAAAAAAAATTCTAAAAAAAGTTTTTTTGAGAAAAAAAATTTTTCGGTTGAAAAATCGTGCCGTATAGTTTGCGGGAGAAAAAGATGTAAAGAAAAACTGAAAAACCGGGGATAACATATAATCTCAAATTTAAAATTTCTTTGACCAAAATGCTTATTTCATTGTTTCGTCTTATTTTTCTAATTGATACCTCTCTATTTTGGTGCTCTTTGTTCTTTCAAAAAAAGAAAAAAAGAAAAAACAAGCTTATTTATTTTGGGTGTACTGTATTTGCTATAATGCGTTGTAAATAAAAGTTTTCGCAAAATTACAATATTGAACATGTAAATTGTATGAGTTGAAATAAATTTGAAATATTTCTTGCAACAAGACATACTATAGTAAGATATCGGAAAGTTTGAAGAATGGTACATTGTTCATTTTTTCTTTTTTTTTGAAATCATTACAGTTGATATCACATAATTTAAAAAAAATAACTTAGCATACATGGAATAGATCAAGGGTATTCCTTTCCTGGATGTATTTATTCATAAGTGAAATTTGAATTTAGGAAAAGAAGGCAAAAGTAATTTTGACATCAAAAATTTAAACAGATGTAAGAAGCACTACACTGCTTCTGATATCAAAGATCAAAGCAATATTTTTCTCTCAAGCGATGTGGTAACTAGTGAAGATAGTGAATGTTGTCGTCACTAAGGTGAATAAGGTAGAACTTATTAGTTTCCGGCTTTTCTGAAAAAAAAAATTATGCATAAGTGTTAATTGTTACAATTAGTTAAATATATCATTGTTAACTAAGCCTTAAGATAATGATCATTTCCACAATTAGATCAAGGGAACGATTTTAATAAAAAAAGACAGTTATCTTTGACTGACCAAATTACAAGATAATCATTTCATGGCACTAAAAGCCATCCTGTTTGTAATTTTTCATTCCTAATTTTAAAGGAATTCATAATTTTAAGCTTAAAATTAAGACGTACAAAAGAAGTATCTCATGACAAATGAATCCTCATGACAAATGAAAGACAAATTAGGAAAAGATTGGATAAAAGAGAGAGGACGAAAGTTCATTAAGCTAAATTTATTAAGTGTAAATTAAAGAATGAATATTTGGATGAAAATATACCTTCGTATATCCCCATGGATAGCCGTGTTCGATAAATTGACAATCATTTGGTATTTGCCAATTGGCATTATCCGATAATGGAATTGGTCGTGGTAGTTTAGTACAATTTTTATAAACCCAGCATTTTATTATATTTACAACCTATAATGCTTGTCATTTAAATTCAATTGCTTTTTGGATTATTTTCAAAAAATTTGTAAAAAAGGAACAACAATTTTCAGTATAATAATTCCTCCAATGCAACAATTTTTTAATTTGCCATATTTCGATTAAATTATCAAAATTAGTTAAGCTATTATTGTTATTATTATTATTATTATTGTTAATTATCGTTATTACTACTATTATCATTATTATTATTATTAATTATTATTATTAATTATTATTATTAATTATTATTATTAACTATTATTATTATTATTAATTATTATCATTATTATTAATTACTATTATTATTAATTTTGTTTTTCTCTTTGTTTTTGTTTTTTTTTTTTTAAATACAACCTGGAATCGTTCATGTGTCACAGATGGTGGGTCACACGTGTTGGGTGTACGGAAATCAAGATGATGCGCTGCACCTAACATATAAAAAATATAAACACCATTTTTCATAGCTTCCATAATACCAGGTGAATTTTCATAAACACCACCAGCAGACCATGGATCTAAGTTACCATTCCTAAATAATTTAAAATATTGTTTAAAAAATTTTTCTCCATCTTCAATTTTATCGTTTATTAATTAACATGCAATTATGTAAATAGTCTTATACATTAATTTATTATAAAATTAATTATATGAATGATAAACTTACGAAAATATAATATTACTTGTAGTATTATATATCATTCCATAGCGTATTGTTACATCATGAAGTTTGTAGAAATTATTATTATAACCAATATCTTTGAATAATTCTGTGCAAAGTTTAATATTTGTACTGACTGGATCACCGGAATTATCACAAGTATTCAGAAAGAAATCATTATCACCACCTCGATCACAAATTTGTATTGTCAATGAGGTACAGGACTGCAAAAGTTAATGAATTATGATAATTTATATATTTTACATCGTTTAATTATTTATTTTTCTATCAAAACAAACTTCTATTGTTTGTCTAACTGCATGAGTGAAATTTTAACAATACACATCTATTCTATTTTACAGTATCTAACACAGTGCCTAACACAGGCAGGCACAGTATCTTGTACAATATCTTCTAGTTTACATGCATAAATAGGAAATATATAGTAGCTAAAATTATATAATCTAATTTACTCATCTTTTTATTAAAATAAAACTTTGCTTGTTTGTTAGATTGCATCAATGAATTTCAAATTACCAATATATATATATAGATATCTGTTCTGTTTCAGTATCCAATACAGTATCTTCCAATTTTATGCATGTATAAAGTATGTACAGTAATTAGAAAAATTGCATTAGATACTGTATCTACTACTATATTCTCATTTTCACAATGGTATCTAAGAGATACTACATTAAGCTTACCTGCCAATTCCATGCAATATCTTCGTCATCATTTTGGATTGGTGACGGTGTTGTACAGTTGCTTGTGAAACAGTTATCAGTAAGTTGTCCTGTATAATTGTAGTAAACATTGATAATACTGTATATTTGTTCAGCCAAATTTTCCTCATTTGTTGCAGCTTTTTTAGCATATTGACAGACATACTAAAAAAATAAAAAAAGAAAGGAATCAAAAAAAAAAAATTGAATCATTGTTATTTGTGAATTTATTTAAAAATAAAACATTAATAAATTTTAAATTGAGGATATTATTAGCATTTGAAAATTATTTCATATTAGAACAAATAAAGTCTATTAATTATTCATTAATTTAATTCAATAAAGTTAAGGAATTGCATGAAAATTTTGAAATGATCTGGAAATTTTCTCAAATTAAATTCATATTAATCAATATTTGGAAATTTATATTCTACAAATACTATACGTAGAAGTAATATATATGTATATCAATACATTTGTTTACATGAAATCAATGTAATGGATTCAGTTAATTATTATTATACCTTAACCGGATAACCGGGTAAAGGTTCGAAGAAATCAGCCGGATATGGATAATCAGTCATAGCCATGTAAAAAATAGCAGAATAAATATATGAATAAAGACTCATAAAATCATTATAGCTTTTCATTTCAAAACCTGGTTTTGCATGAAATATTCGATTTAATTTCATTCGACCTTCTTCTGCAAACAAAATGACTTATCACAGATTTGTCATCAGAAAAATTTATCATAGAAACTTTTTTGGTGATATTAAAAAAGACATTAATTATTTTATAATTAGCCTCAGCTAGTAAGAAGAAGCATAACTTCAAGGAAAAAAAATGGAGAAGGAAATCCTCGTTTTATGATTTTATATTTGTTATGTAATCCGTAAACCGAATTGAACTTTGAAAATGAGAAAATAAAACTTTAAACTTTATTTAATTCCTTTTTCTTCTTTATATTTTTTAATTTTTTCATAAAGTTTGTTTATTAAAAGATAAATATTACAAATGTTATCAGCACATTCTTGATATCACTTTGCAAGGCAATTATCTAGAAGAATTAGTCTGAACATAACAGGAATTTGTTCTAATTTAATGTTACCTAATTAATGAATCTTTACAAGATTAATTTCCAATTTTCTCCGGAATTTATCCAGTTATTATGAATGTAATATTCCATGAACAAATTTTCAATTTATTTTAGGATATAATTTGTGCTTTTATATTAATTATTTCAATTCATTAATAACTTTAGTGTAATAACTTTCATAATATCGTATGGCTTATTTCATTAGGCTCATCCTATATCTGATCATGAGATTAGAATTTACAAGTAATAATTGTTCGTTGATCATTTTAAGCACAATTTTCTATTCTTCATCAAGGTGATGAATCTTTAAACGATAATCATCATAATCATATAGAATATTCTCCAGAAAATACTTAAAAACGTAAAAAAATTTATTTGGTAATTGTATGGATATTTTTTCGTTTACCTTAGGTTGACAGACAATTTGGCACAAGCAAAAAATTCCCAAATAAATTTACTTATCTTATGCAATGTGACAAATCTGCTTCAATTGATTACTAGTAATCATGAGGAGTTGAAAAAAAAAAAATCTAAAAAGACAAACATCTGAGATGAGAATATGCAGAGAATACGGTAGGATTAGAAAAAGTAATAAGCCATGTTTTTCTTTTCTATTTTTAACAATACATATTAATGCTTTTTGCGTTTGGTAATAAAAAATGCACCGAAGAATCTTTTCGTTTCATTATTCTCAAACTATTTGCAGATTCTTATGATGTATCGTATAAGAAACGTCAAACACTGTACGTAGAATACAGAGAATATTGTATGTAAGTGAGGAATACTGTAAACGAAGTGAAAATATTGAGGAATTCTGCTGCAGTAATATTTGCATATATGCATGATACTAAAATCCTTACAATTAATGGATTAATTTTTTAATTGAAAGCAGTTAAATGACCTGTTTTTGACATTTTCTCAATTGCAACGAATCCATCTGAAAATACTTTCCGATCACATCCGCTTGTTAAATAATTAGTTGTTATTGTCCTACTCACACTTTCTGGATTTATACCTGTTCCATAGAAAATTCTTAACGGTGCTGATGATGCCCAAGCTCTAAAATATTTCTAGAATTTATATTGAGGAAAAAAAAAATCATAGTTAAAATTCAATTTCATCAATTTTTTTTAAACTATTAAATGCTTTCCCAAATCTAAAAGATTTTGACAGTAAATTTATAAGTATTATTATCAATCTTTATGAGAAGCCTATCAAATGGATTAAAATATATTTCAAGCTGAGTTCTTTTTTTTCATTAATAAAAAGGACGAAAAAATATAAATAAATTACTCCTAAAATACTTATTTCAGATTGCACGTATCACGTATGTTCTATTGAATGATTCATACAATTTCCGTGAACAATTATGAATTAATATATGTATAAAAATTTTTTACGTACCTTCACACAATATTCTTCTTTCAGTCTTTTTCGTTTTTTTTTTTCTTTTTTTTGGAAACAAATTGTGAAAACATATGATATACGCAAAAGAAAAAAGCCTTAATACCCATCTACAATATGTGGATATTTCATACGTAACCATGCGGCAAGCATGCCACCATATGAACCACCGAATACGATAACCGGTATTTCGGTACCCATCGGACAAAAGCCAAGTTCTTTTTGATCAGTTTTTAGAAATGAAATCAATTCCGCAAAATCAGCCAATGCTTGGATCTCATTCAAATATCCCAAACGTAAAACATCCTAAAATTTGCTAAAAATCAATGTGAAACAATTTGTGATATATGTTATTTACATTTTCTGCTTTGTTTTTTCTGTTTTTTTTTTT
>NW_018108262.1:126196-142536 GCF_000183805.2 Loa loa
ATTTTCTGTCTTTTGTTTTTCTTTTGTTTTTTTTTTTTGCAACCTTATGCCCAAAAAACGAGGCATTGTATCTAAGGATACCGTACCGTCAATAGTGCAATAGTGCTGTAATCATTATAATTCAAAATTCAGTGATCATTTACACTTCAAATAATTTAGTAATGTCGTCAAATATTCAAAAACTAGACATAATCATATAAGTCCATAATAGTACCATATAACTTCGTTTTCCAAATGGTTGCGATTCACCGTAGTATCGATGTTCTGCGAATACGATAGCAGCATTGAATAGTGGTGCTAAATCCCACATAATACCCTGTTAATTTTTATTAATTGCAAATTTACACAATTGTTGTTAAATTAATTTTAAAAAAGAAAAAAGGTAGATTTACCGTCATTTGCGCAAATGTTTCAATATCTCCCTCATTACCAGCATAGAAAAATAACGGTCCATCACAATTAAAATAGGAATAATTTACTAAATACCTTAAAAAAAAAGTAAGGAAATTTGTGCTTTTTTTTTTTTTTAATATATAGAGAGCAATGAAAAACTATGAAAATATAAATTTCAAAAAAAAAAAAATTAGGAAAATAAATCAATAATTTATATACTGTTTGCTTTTCGAGGAATTTTTCACTAAAAAAATATCGATTAAAAATATTAAACGATAATAGGAAGAATAATGTACATTAAAATAATATCTTTTCAACTTTTAAATTTCACTCCTTCTTCACTATGTCATGTCACCAAAATAAATTTATTAAAACTTTTCAAATAATTAATTACATTTTCGATATAACGTATTCTTGTTTTGAAATAATTCTTTATATTTCCGGAATAATTTATTATCATTTACCAAAAATCTTTTATATAATTTCTAAAAAAAAAAAAAAAAAAAAGCATATACTATTAGCAAAGTAAGGGAACTTTTTTTTTCCTTTCACATTCTCTTTGCCATATTTTTATAAATTTTTAAAAAAAATCAAAATTTTCAGAAACTTTAATTTTATCAATTTTAACATACAAAAAGAATTGCTCACTTAAGACCAAATGTATCCAAATTTCGATAATTGAAATGATCAATTGGCATTGATTGATACCATTTAATATCCCATTCATAATTCATTGCTTCCATTTTATTCATTGTTTTTTTTGTCATCCATATATCATTCGATGAATTACGAATGAATGTTGGAGGAATGAAATTTATAATTGGAGGAAATAGACCACGTTTTTTAACATTATCACTAATACTTATCACTCCTACGATTAATCCTTCTAATAATATCAATGGTAGAAATGGATAATAATGGAAAAATGATGCCATTTTCCTGAAAATTTAATTTTTATCAGAGAAATAATAAAAATGAAAAGATGATGATAAATTTCGAAGAATGATAAAAATGAACGAATAATCTAAATCATTGCAAATATAAGTTTCAGTTTTTATCCCTTATCTGTTAATAAATAAAAATAAGAAATCCATCATTTAATTAATAATAATTTCAAGAAAAAAAAATTATTAACCGTGTGTAAATAAAAATTTAAAAAACATGGATGAATTTATTATATTTCTAAATAAGGATTCATCTTAATGTAATTAATTAATTACTAAATCAAATTACTTAACACAAAGTAATCACTTTATTCAATATTTTATGGATGAATTATAAAAATATTGGCTGAAAAAGTTTTTTTTAATTAATGATAAAATTGGAAATTTCTATAAAAATTTTTATATGTTTACTTTCCGTATTAAATTGGGAAAATGTAGAAATTATATAATGCTTTTGTATAGAAAAAACTGACTGTAATTGATAAGACAAAAGCCATCCTTATCAGTTAGTGAAGCTAAGAAATGCTTCATTGATAACAACAATAATAATAATAATAATCTTTTCTCTGTTCAAATAATTTAACAAACAAATACAAAATTATTGCTTTATCTTTTATTTTCTGAAAAATCCATTTTAATAATTCAATATTATAGCTAAAAGAAACGGAAAAAAAAGTAATAAAGATAATGAATGAAATTTCAAACAAATTTACCACTTTGAAAAGAAAATGAAAAAAAATTAGTTGTAAAAATAAATAATTTAAAAGTGTAAATGTTTGCATTAATTTCATCCTACGATAAGTATTCCACTTTTTCTTTTTCTTTTTTTATTTTGGCGTTATTATGTAAAAAAAAATTTGTAAATTTTAATACTGTCATAGTATGAGCCAGTTGAAAAGGTATGCTTTGATTTTAAAAATTTTCAAATTGCATTTTTTAGACTAAAATTTTTTTTTTACTTTTGAATTTAACATATTTCATATTGCAATCTTTCCTTTTGCCTCTTAAATGCAAAAGTAAAAATAATTCCAAGTATTGCATTTATTATCACTTAAAATTTATCATTCATACTAATCTCTACTTCTATCATCTTTTTTTTTTTGGGAGGTTTTATAGCAATTTTGAAAATTTACATTTATGTATGCTTTTTGTATTCTATTTGAGAATAATAAAATACAATATTAAATGATGCAATATAATACTAATTATAATACAGATCAAAATATCATATAATATGGAATTAATTATAATGCAATGTTAATATTCAATTAATATTTTGATATGATAATATCTATTATAATGTATTACCAAATATGATATTTAATTATTAATTTAATATAATATCACTTATAATGCATTTATCAAAAAATCGCATAATATCGATTTAATCATAATGCAATATCGATATCAAATAAATAATTGGATATGATGATATCAGTTATAATATATTATTTCATTTAATATCATTTTAGTAATTTTAATATCGAATTATTAAGTGTTACTTATACGAAGTTATTAATTTAATATAAAATAAATTATAATGGAAAGATTAAAATATAACATAATAATCGAATTAATCATAATGCAATATCAGTGTCAAATAAATAATTGGTTGTGATAATGTTAGCTACAATGTATTATCAAAGTGTTGCATGTTACCAAATTGTAATTTTAATTCCAATTACAGTATCAAAAATATCATATTAAAAAAATCCATAACTCGATTGGTTATTTTTAAACACTGATTGATTAAATCATTAAAATGATGCAATGTTACAACACATTTGATTTTGAATATTTCGTTTCTTTTTTTGATATTTTCATGTTTCATAAGGAATCGAATACAAATGAAATGAAAACCGATCATAACGACTTGTTTGTGATTACATCAATTGGAAGATAGCAATAAAATAAAACCGGAAAATATTCCTGGTTATGAGGAAAAATTTCTAAATTATAAATACAATTATAACAGATATGTATGCATTTTACTTATGAAGTTTTCTTTTTTTTTCTAGAAAGATCTTTCATTTTTTTTTCAATTCAAAGTAAATCAAAAAAAAATTTTTTTCTACCATTCTATTGAATTGCTATAAAATTTATTGATTAAATGTGGAAATTTTTTTTATTTTTTAAAAGATTAAATTATTTCAGTTCGTACAATTAAATTTATTTTTCTATTTTTCATTCTTTTTTTTTCGTAATATTTGTCAATAAAGCAAGCAGAAAAGATTTTTTATTTCGAAAAGAATAAAAGAACAATTTGAATTGAAAATTTAATAATTAACTTTTTTGTTTCTTCATTTTTGCTACTTTTAACCAATGTTTGATGCATAATTTTTCCAACAATCTTGCTTCTTTCACTGATTTCGTATCCAATTGATGCTCACCACGTAGATCGTAATGATGCGCACCATCCTTAAAATTCATACTTTTTATTGAAATTGTTTATATAATTATTCATTTAATATTGATTACCTGTTAAAATATTAATTATCTGCCAATATTTCCAATAATTTAAGCATATTATTTAACAAATATTTTTACTTACCTTTGTGAATTGAATATTTTATATTTCTTTTTTTTGCTTTCTTCTTAAGTTTTTTCGTAAGTTCTTAAATTTTTTTCTTATATAAATGAATCAAAAATATCAAAAAAGCTCGTTCACTAATTAATGATTAATAATTAGTTGAAAAAGATGTATTTTTGAAATGATTAAAAAAAGCTAACCTTAATGATAATACTAATTAATGGTCCTATCAGTTGTGATTTTAATGACCAACCACCAGCAGACCATGGATCCAGATATCCGTTACTTCAATTTTTCACAATTCAAAATTTTAATTCATTAGCAAAATAAAGAGGATGAAGATTACTTGAATAATTACAATACTTTAAAGCAATTATCGATAAATTCTCATTTTAATCCGATTTTTATTTCATTTCAAAATTCCTCTTTTTAAATGCATTTTGCTCTCTCTGGAAAAATTAATTATAATCAATAAAGCAAACAGTAATATCGATAATAAATTTCGATCAAGGAATTTTCATCAAATTTGAAAACATACTGTATTAAAAATTTTCACTATTTGTTGTAAATAAATACGGAAAATTTCCCTAATAAAGAAAAATAATTAAAATTCATAATTAAATTTCTGGTGATATAATTAATTTGCATGTATCAAAATGGGTTATGATTAAGATTAAAAACGATCCAAATTCTTTTCTGTATAAGTAGGAGTACTATCAGTGTATAAAATTTGTATTCTACTCATTATTTAATCAATATACCCTAATTACCTTTACATTATAAGCGCTTTATCAATGTATGCTAACCAAAAGTATTAATTATTGTAATTGTTAAAGCAATCCTTAAATGATATATGTGTAAATCTATCGTATAGTAAAATAGCATTTTTCCTTTTTTTTTTTATTCTCCAAATTGATGTTATCTAAAATTTAGCTTTGAGTATTGTATTTTATAAATCTTATTAATTATGCAACACTAATATTTTCTTTGAGTTTTTTTTCTAAGGTAACGATTTAATTATTCAAATTTGAAATTGAAATAAAGAAAAATCTTGCAAGTGTATGTAAATATTGCACAAAATACTTTCAAGAATATATAAAATTACCATTTCAATATTATTATCTAAAATAAGCATCAAATTATTGAGGAAAAAAAATCGAAATTCTTAAATTAATTAAAATCATTAATATTTTAGCACATTCTATAACATCATTATAAATGTAATAAAATAACCTGAATATAATATTTGTAGCCGTTGGATATTGATTACCATAATTTAAAATACTCCAATGTGGTCGCATTAAATTTTTTGTATATCCAAGTTTACCAAATGCATTGATACAGTATGATTCTTGATCTAAATTTTTGGCCCATTTTGGTAATATATGGCAAATTACCAAAATCATTATGTACATTATTCATTAACAATATATTGCTATTCAATGGGCTATTAATTACCATAATTCGTCTTTTTTTTTCTAACTGAAGTTTTGATTAAAACATTATTAATTTGGCTAATTAAGTACTCGTACTATTATTATGAGATTTATATTTAAATGTTTTTTCTTCCTTTAAAAGTTAGTTTTACAAAATTTGTAGAAAAGATTGCTAAAAATTGAAAATTAGGAGAATTAGTGGTAAACCGAATTAATTCATTAAAGCAAAAGATTAATAAAAATGAATTAAATTGAAGATTGAAATAGTACCTTCAAGAGTAAATGGGCAATTTTTAATGAAGAAATCATTAGGTGGACCACTGGAACATAGTTGCATGATCATTTCAGTGCAGGACTTAAATAATATTTTGAAAATTTCAATTTCTTTTTTTTGTTAAACAAAAAAGATAATCCTAAATGTTGGAATGGTGTTAATTAACTGTCTACAATTATATTGGAATAGTGTTAATTAACTGCCTACAATTTGTATAGTTATATGTTCCCATAATCATTTATTACATGAACTATTAGCTATCAAGATAATTAAGCAATTTTGATATTCTCACAGTAATTTATCGTATTTGGAAGATTCGAAACATTTGTTAGCTTGAAAATGGCGTAAAACGAAAAATTTATGCCACAACTTTTTTTTCTTGATTTGTTAAATTTTGCATTCTTTTTTTTTACCAAAAAAAATTTTTAACCTCTCAAATTCTATTTGCTCATTTCAAATTTCAATTAAAATTTTCAAACATAAAAAAAGGAATAATACCTGCCATGACCAACCTATTGGATCACCAAGTGCTTCATATGCGGTATCTTTACATACTTTTGGATCAATACAAAATTGCTCCTTTTGGCCTGTATAATTATAATAAAGGTTCATTATCCCATACATACTTTGCGCCAATTCTTTATCAGTTTGTTTGTTAGTATTGTTGAAAAATTGACATGCAACCTTGAAATATGATAAATAAGATTACACATACTAATTACATCGATTACTTAAATATAATAAACTTCTTATAACCATTCATTACAATAAATTAAAATTGCATATACTATATTTGGGATATCTCATATCACCAGATATCTTACTGAAATATGATAAACTTTTATTACGATAAATAGGATTGCATGCAAGTATAAATGAGATATTTCAGGATTTAAAATAAGGATATATTTTAAAGCAAAAAAAAAATACGATTTTGGATATTTATTTATGCATATTGTAAGAGTTGCATTAGATAATGATATGATTATAATTTTCAATCATTGTTAAGGTAAGAAAAAAAAAGTATTGAAGAAATTTTTTGTTTTTTCTTCTAAAAATTAAAAAAGTAATAAATTTATTTGCACAAAAAATTTGCTTAGCAAAGAAAACAAATTAAAATATGCAGGAAAATTTGCTTAGCAAAGAAAACAAATTAAAATGTGCAGGAAAATTTGCTTAGCAAACAAGACGAATATGCCAAAATGAAAAAAAAAATACATAATTGTAAGTTATATTCATTGCATGAATTAAAATGTATTTCAAATTAACGTTAATCTAAAATAACTACAAGATAAAATTTAATTTTCCGTAACAAAAAAGTAAATTATAAAAGATATTTAAAAAGGGTTATAAAAATTAATGGACGGAGTTTCATCTTTTTCAAATTTAAGTATTAATGTTCTAATTGCATCTTTTATCACCAAATTGTAATTAATTACAATAAAAACATTGCAATAAATTGTAAACTGATAATTCCACTGATAATTTTCGAAACATTTTGGTAATTTCGGGACGCTTCATTGCATATAAATAGAATAATCGATGCATAAAATCAATTATTTGTAAAATAATGCTGAAAAAAAAGTGAAATGAAAACTAACTTTAACAGGCCATCCTGGAAGTTTAGCTAAATAATTGCTCGGATATGGATAATTAACCATAGCCATTGATTGAAATATATCTTCAAGGTATTCTTTAAGCATTATCCAATCAGTATTGCTTTTCAAGTACGATTTTTTATCCAAATGAAATAAACGATTGAGATAATCTCGACCAGATGCTAAAAAGACAATAAATAAAAAAAAATTAAAAATTTTCGAGGAAGAAAAAATTAAAAATTGACCTGTTGAGGATAAATTTTTAAGTGCAATCCATCCATTAATTATATTTCTCTCGATGCAACCGGAATTCACAAAAGAACGTTTAACAATATGACTATATGCATCATCCGGTACAGACATATCAATAAACCAAAAAACCGGAGCACTTGATGCTATCGATCTGAAATATTGCCATTCCTTCATTTTTTAGTTTTCATACAATTATCAAACGAACAAGCAACATTTCTACCTTTTCAATCTTTAAATAATATTATTGATTCAAATTTTCAATTTTATGAAAATAAATTTTACAACAAGAAGATTTGTTGAAGGGAATTTTTTCATGAAATTAAGAAATAATTTAATAAAATTAAAAAATTTTATAACAAAATACCCTTCAACCAAATGTGGATATTTGATACGCATCCATGCAGCAAGCATACCACCATATGATCCACCAAATGCGATAACAGATGAATTTTGAGCCATTGAAAGATACTGAATTAATTGAAAATGTAATGATTAACATCATTTCTTACAAACAAATTAAATTTAAAAACAAAAAATGTGATAAACTATCGTTGCCTTACAAATTTTATAATATTTTAATTTGCAATTTTACAAAAATTATCATAAATATCAAATGTCTATAAGTAATAATACTCAAAAAAGAACATTTGTCATTGACAGATACTACTTGCTTACATATATTTGTCTCTTAAATATACTATATGCCTACGTATATTTGTCACCCACATATACTATTTGTTCATATATATTTGTCACCCACATATACTACTTGTCACCCACTTATACTACTTGTCCATACATATATTTCCTACCCATAAATAATTAGTTGTCCACATATATTTGTCACCCACAAATATCAAATTAGTCTTCCGTAACATTTATTGTTCATGTATTGATTTTTGTAAAAGATTCTTCAATACGTATGAAAATAAAATTGATTAATATAGCAAAATTTGCAAAGCCTAAATCATCAAATATGTAAAAAGTTAATTGAAATGATAACAAAAAAAATTCAATTAAATAATATCTTTTTTTATCAATTATCATTTCAGTAATTGTTTTTATTTGATTTTACTAAAATGACCATAATAAATTCCCAAATATCTATTAATATAATTTAATTTAATAGCTTAAATTTTAATATTTAAAGTAGAATTTTCATTCTTTCCCATTTTTTTTTTCAAATAATCTTTCTTTAAAAATTTAAAATTTAAACAAAAAATTTGAAATTTACTTTATTTTTAAGATGATTTATGAGGAGTGCAAAATCACCCAATGCTTGTTCGGATGATAAGTAACCGAAATTTTGAATTGTTATATAACTTTTATTACCGAATGGTTGTGATTTCCCATAAAATCGATGTTCAGCAAATACAACCATTGCATTCAATTGTGGTGCTAAATCCCACATTAAACCCTTAAAATAGAAAATATTTTCATCTTTGTACTTTACATAATTTTATTTTATTAAATAAATAAATGTATGTGAAAAAAGGAAACGATAATCTTAGAAAAATTCTGATGAATACTTTAATCATTTCACGTAATACATCGATATCTGTTATTCAATAAGAAATTGATAAAAAATCAGAAATCAAATATTTAATCTAATCAATAATTATCTACGAAAAGATAATGAATGCTATTGGAATGAAATATTTCACCTAATCAATAATTGTTCAATAAATAAATAATGAATGGTAGAAATCAAATATTTGATCAAATCAATAATTGTTTATGAAATAGAGAAATTTCTGCTTTTTCCACCATACATTATTGACCTAATCAGTAATAGCAGGGAACATAATTTTGATCCTGAGTTATACATTTGAAATTAAATAGGAAATCGATAATAAATCAGAAATCATTTGAGCAAATCAATAACACCTTGGGAAATAAGTAATGAGTTATAGAAATAGAATATTTAAATAATTATATACTAAATAAGCGCTTAATAAAGTGTGCTGCTCATAATACTGTAATATTTAATAAATAATAAGAATAAAATGTTTAAAAAAGGAACAAATAAATGGCTATCAAACAAATAAGTGATGAAAAAAAGTAATCAATGAAATTCGGAAAAGTTGAATTTTAGCAAAATTAGTACTAAAATACTAAATAAATGGAAACTTAATAACAAGGTACTTAATGGCTGAATATTTAAATAATAAAAACACCAAATCCTATTGAATAACTAATTTCACAAAAGAAAATCATGGAATGCTGAAATAGATTTGGAACTATACGATAAAATAATTAATCCATTAACAAATATTATGCTGACGAAGCTCAAAATAAGTTTTTCAGTTTAATTAATCAAAATTAAAAATTTTTAAACTTACTGTATTCTGTGCAAACAATTCAACATTTCCTTCATTACCAGTGTAGAAAAAAATTGGTCCATTATGAGCGAAATAATCGGTGTTTATTAAATAACTTAAAATTTAAATTTATAAAATCAAAAGATAAAAAATATCAATTAATGAAAATATTAAAATCAATAGGACTAAAAAATACAAAATTAGCTATTCTTTTAGAATTTTTAGCCTTTTAATCTTTTGCAAAAACAAAAAAAACTTTCGTCTTCAGTTTGAATTTTATAAACCCAAAAAAAATTTCATTAAAATTATGAAAGAAAAAAATTATTTAAAAATACAAAGAAACCGTAAGCGAAAAGTTCGATTGTCATGAAATGAGAAATGATCAATGGGTACATTTTCCAACCATTCTTCGGACCATTTGTAATTTTTGTCACCCTTAAAAAAAAAAGTGGAAAAAAAGAGCAAAAAAAAAGAACTTAAAAATTTTTTGTCATATTTTAGCACATTTAAAAGAATGTTAAAAATTTTTTGTTTAAAACTTTTTTTAAAAGAACCAAAGATTTTTAATTCCATTTAAAAAACAAAAATTTTTCGATCGATATTATAGAAAATTGTCAATGAGAAAAATAAATTTTATACCTTTTTTTGCTGTAATTCAATACGAGTTACAGGATCATACAAACGTAATGCATTTCCATTTCCAATAAGTAATATTGTAACATATATTATTGCTTTCGTTAGCATCGAAAAATATTAGCAATATTAGTAATTATCCAATAATACTATTGATGAAAAAATTTGTTTAAAAAATGAAACAATAGAAATGAATAAATAATAAAAAACAAAATGAAAAATTGACAAAAAATTAAAGAAAAATTAAATCAGAAATTAAAATTTTCATTTGTTATTTAAATAAAAAAGCGATTGATTCAAAAATAGTTTAAAAAAAGACTAAGATTTAAATTTTAAAACGAATTAAATGATAATTGAGAGGACAGAGATGCGAGAGAGAAGAAAAATGTATGAAAAAAAAAAGAAATTGGCAGATGGCTCATTAGACAAAAAAGGTTTGGTAGATGGCTCATTAGACAAAAAGGTCATCGGATAAAAACTTGGACAATCTATGTGTATGTGTTTAAATTGTTGGAATCGATAACTGAGGGCATTTGCAATTTGAGGCGTATATTTTTTGAGCAAATGTTAGCTGGAAGAATGAGCAACAGCTGATCAGTAAAAAAGAATTGAAAAGGTCAAAGTTTATGCAGCAGTTAGTAACATTCTGTGAAAACAGTTGCTTTCGCTATAACTTTTATATTTAGCTCGAAAATTCAAAAAATTAAAAATTCTCAAGTTTAAAATTCGGAAATTCTAGTTAGCTCAAATTTAAAAATTGATTTGTTAGAAAGTTTGAAAACAATGCATGAATCATCTAAAATATCAATATTAAGAATTATTTATTTATTCGCAACAATTGACGTTATAAATTGTAAACATTGAAGGTTTAGCTAATATCAATACTTTAAATTTTTTATTGCAAAAGTAAATTTGCCATATATTTTAAATTTAAATTTTATCGATTAACTTTCAGTTCCTTCAAATTCTTATAGCTAATATGAAAATAATTAAAAAACTAATCAACCAAAAAACAATTATTATATGTAAATAATCATGAATGAAATTCGGAACAAATTTTCAGGCATAATTTATTCGATAAGTTGATTAGTGATATGATATCAAAGGTTGATAAAGCATAGTGAAAAATTTATGTTGCTGGTGGAGAATAATTTCGAAGATATATTTTGATACTCTTTAGACGACCACGAATAGCAATATCTTCACTGCAACATGATAATATCACCTGAAATTACAGTAAAACTCTGTAACAATTCAAAATCATATGAAATTCCTTTGAATAATTGTAATGATAGTGGTAATGATAATGAAATGTAAGGATGGTAGTATGGTAATGATAGTGATAATGATAATAATGCAATGTAATGATATTAGTATAACAATTATTTTAGGCTAATAAACTGTTAGTGTGAAGGTTAAATTTGAAACTTTTCGCGCATATTTCATAACGAATCAATGGATTAAATTTCTTTATTTGAAATTATTAACATCAAACTAATTCGATAAACGAATTTTCCTTCCGGATATCCCATGAAATGTCCTGGTTAATTTTATCTATTGTTTCAGTTCAAGAATACTATATTAATTAATTAATAATTACACCAAACAGACTTAACATAATCCTTCTGTCAGATAATAAAGATATCAAAGAAAAATCTTTAGACAAAAAAAAAAAAAAAACATCAAATATCATAATTTCTTTTTATAAAAATACATTTAGTAAAACAAATTAAAATTTAAAAGTTTGAATCATTCCGAATGATATGATATGCTATGATTCATTCAATTTTTTATTTTGTTACTAAAATATATCATTTCAATTATTTATTTACACAATTAATTAATTAATTCCGATAAATTGCTTGAATGAAAAAAAAGGATGTTTATGCTAAATTAACTTACATTACGAATTTCATTCGGGACTAATTCCGGTTCAATATATAATGGATTCTGTATACGATATTGAGGATTTCGAATATTATCAGCAGGTTCATCTTCAAATGGTAATGCACCACCATGAAACATTGACCAAAGTATAATCCCGAAAGAATAAATCATTCCTGATGCATTGTACGGAGCGGAAGTATTGCCTGAATTTGATAAACATTCGGGTGGTAACCATCTGAAAACATTTAGCTTTTTTTCATATTATTAATTTCAAATATTGAAGATTATTTTCTTTTTCCTTTTTTCAAATTTATTATTCACTAAATATTATAATATATTGCAGTAATTAAGAAATTATATTTGATATATATATATCAAAAAAAAAAAAAATTCGGATTATTAAAGAAAAAAAATTGAAACTTAAAAGTGGAATATTTATTAGATATTAAATTTTAATTTCAAATTAACCTGCATTGATCAATATCATCAAGATCAACATATGTTGGATATAATTCACCCATACTTAATCCATAAATTGCAATTTTTACATTGTAATTATAAGTAAGTAAACAAACATCAATTGATAAACGATAATGTATAAAGCCATATTTCTCAAGATTTCGTAAACCATCCACTATTTGTGCAGCAAATTTGCATAGCTAAAAAAAAATAAATACTAAAATTTTGGTAGACTATCCGTTATTTGTGTACCAAATTTACATTACTAAGGAGGTAAATGATAAAATAAAATTTTAGAGATTATTTGTTACCTGCATAGCAAATTTGCATTGCTATAAAAAAAATAAAAAAAGAAACTGAAGTTATCTCATTTAAAATATCCTAATTATAAATTGATATCATACCAATATTGCTACATACTGTATAAAATTGAAAAGTTTTAGAAGAAAATAATTAATTGATTATACAAATGTAGGAAATCTGAATAAAATAATTCAAATTAAACTGTACTGGAAATGAATTACTGAAATGCAACAAACAAATCAGAAGTTTTCATTCATCATGCTAAATTATATTATCAATCATTACTAATATTATCATCCAATTATTTATATAATAATAAATGAAATTTCAATTTAATTTCCCTCCATTTTTTTCTCCAATGCTATTCATAATAAATTAATTCATTTCTAGAGAATATTGCTTTAATTAGTCCGTTGTTTGACCATAAGAATGAACAGTCATTAATTAGAAATGGACAATAGTAAAGCAATTAATGTGCTTTTATTTAATTAATTCTTTAGGCATAGTGATTTTTTGCATATGTACTCATTTTGGCTTTAGCCAAATTTAAATAAATCCCCCAAGTGTGGCTTATTCCATTTTCATCTGCTAATTTCGAGTAAGTAAACTTATGTAACCTTTTTTTTTTCCCACAAAATTGATTTTCATATTAATAACCTGATCCTGTGGCCTGAAATCTGTTCGAACAAAATCAGCAAGTGATCCGTAAATTATATCTTCAAGAACTAATGATACATTTTCAGGACCATGCTGACATATACCCCATAATCGCCAAATTCTTCTGAACATACAATAATTTTGCAATAAACAGTTCCGGAAAATTGCAATCTTCCGTAATACACTTTTGAAACCCAGTTTTTTTTTCTTTTTTTAACTTCAACTTATCCTTTTGACATAATTATCAACATGAAATTTAAGTTCGTAAACTCCGAAATAGCAAGTTTTTTGGGAAAATTATATCACTATGAGATTTACATACAAATTTTAGGATCACATGTAACATACAATGAAAATTATTGATTTTCATACTTATCTACTATAGTTACATAGACAGATTAAAAAAAAAAAAAAGAACAATTAATATAAATTATTTTGAAATTTTGAAAAATTAATTAATCAGACTCCCTTTATACATGAAATAAAATTGATGTATTATCAATTTTAATCAATTCATCAATTTATTTATTTCTTCTTATTGATTTCATTTAATTGTTAAAGGGAAAATTTTCAAATGGCTAACACTGATCCAAATCGTAATCGTTTTTCCGCTTCATCAATCAAACATTTCAATTCATTAATGTTACAATTAGCTATGTTCAATTCAATTACCGGTATCCAACGTTTCTCATCAATATTTAGTGTTTTTTGTGAAAGTGTACCCAATGGAAAAATTGCATCATTAATTGGAAATGCATGAGAAGAAATAATTGGCATCTTTTTGGTTAACTATAACAAATATTTTTTAAATAAAAATTTAATTTTTTAATTTTTAAATTTTTGCAAATATTTTAATTTTACTCAAAATTCTCACCATTTTTTTTTACGATAATATTTTTTTTTAGCATAAAATAAAAAAGTTTTGATAAACATTTTTGAATATTTTATATCGGTTAATTATGGAACATTTAATGAAATTAAATAAAATTAACTTTTTACCAATACTTATTTAGTTGCCAATTACACATTAACTATGCTGAACTATTATTATCATTATTGCTCTGATTATTATTGTTATTATTACTATTACTATCAGACTTTTTTATTATTATTATATTACATCTAAAGTTTGGTTTAATTTGAAACCTGTTCCGGAATGATTTTCCACGGTCGTTCAATTGTTTTCAATAATCGTTTTTCGATATATTGATGTAATGTGGTATTATTACCATTCCAAATTTTTAAAACTTTATCACGATATGATACCTGAATACGAATTAGTTCCTTCCATTCGTTATCCATTACAAATTAAATTTTGTTCTCGTTTTTTAACAAAAAGTCCATTAAATTTTAAAAACTAATTAAATAAATGCCCAAACATATATTGAACACTGACGGAAGATTCCTGAATTTTTTTTTTTTGAAAAGCAAAAAGATGCAGAACTTACTCTAACTTTTAAAATAATTTCATTTGGTTCTAATACAATCAAGTACCAATTTGATTCCAGATTTATTTCCCCTTTTGATTTTGGACATGATATCAACAAACAATCACCTACTATTAAATGCTAGAGCATAGGATGAAAATTTTAAAATGAATTGAATTAATTAATTTGAAAGAAAAAAAAGATTTTATATTATTATTAACATCTTTATTAACTTAACGCCCTTCTCCGTGAACAACTCTTTGTTGAGGACAAGATGCTTCAATCCTTAATGCGATTGCGAACTATGCTGGCGATGGCATATGTCTCTACTAAGGTCTCCTATGTCGAACAGGTGTCAATTGAAGGGTCAGACAAAACGTATCCACGAGCAGGATAGGCTCACTAGCCTACCGGCAATCATCCTTGGAGAAGGACAACTCTAACTCTAATGCCGGGCAGATGAAGCTTCTTTAGTCCTGTAAGATTATTCATCTAAAAGAAAGGTGCTCTAATTAAGGACTTTCCTGTTACTGTCCTAACTTACTAGATCTTAGCAAATGAATTTTAGGTGATGAAGAGTTGGATCAGTTTCGCGCACGTTATGTCTCATCTAAAAAAGTGTACTGCATGGGCTGGAAGAATACACTCATATTTGTAGCATTTGTAGTAAAAGTCTGGGTAGAGGAGCCCTTCCCAACTTTTCAGTCGTAAAGTCTAGTTATCATAATGATAATATGATAATATCCATTATTAACACTTGATTAATTTTTGATCGTGAGCAGAGAAAAAAAACACATTTGACTTATTTTTTCACTATTCAAAAAAAATTCAAAAATTCGAACAAATTAGCAATGAGAAAGGAATTAGTATGAAGAAGAAAAATTACCTAATTCAAGAAGTAATCGTCTTTGTAATTTATTATCATCAAGCATACTACCAAAGAAATATGGTATTGAATCTAAAATTTCCTCAATACGTCGCATTCGTTGATTGACACTAGTTGATGGTACTATCCAATTCATTAAATTACTCCTATTACTTCCACTATTATCAACACCAAATATCCGTTCATTTATTGATTTATCATTCTTATCGGTATTGTATGAGTTACTGCAAAAAGAACAACGATGTGTCATTCTTATTGGTACTGTATGAGTTACTGAAAATAACCGTAATGGAAAGTTCCAATTCCAGAAATATCCACAATGAAAGTTACGGAAATATCC
>NW_018108262.1:142948-148488 GCF_000183805.2 Loa loa
AATTTCATCTGACTACTGAAATGGAGTAGAAATTTTAAAATATTCCAATACCACAAATCAATACGATCATACAGCTTATGAGAGATTTCTATTCCAATTTATAATGATATTGACTTAAGCCTGCTGGCGAACAATATTTGGACCTAGAAAAACAAATTCAAATATCTAATTTTTAAATATTTAAATTCCGGTACAATGTCATATCTATGACCAATTTATTTCAAGTCATCAGCAGCAATGATTTATTTCATATGTACTTGAATTTGTTTTTCTTTTAATCTTCATTATTTTCGGATTTCATCATGGTTTTCTTCAACCAAACCCTTTCTAAATTACACTGATTTTTCGCCAGCTTCATCGAAATTAGCAAAAAGTTTTCAAGTCTTAAATTATACCGTTCCACCAGAAGTTAATTAATGCAATAACGTCCTTAAACTTCCATTCAAAAACATCATTTCGACTTCATTCAAGACAGAATATAACGAAGAACCATACCATCACGTGTCTAATAGTATCGTGCCAGGTATTATATCCAGTGTATGTACACGTGGCCTGATCACGTGCGTAAAACATGCAAATGTAAAATGCTTTATTTGCAAAGAAAAAGATGAAAACATTGATGAAAGAGGAAACATGAATTAAACCACCAACAATAAACATTTTACTAAGCAAAAAAGTGAAGGAGAAAAACAAACGATGTAACAAGGAACTAATAATCTAATCTAATAAGCAATCAGATATGGGTAAAGGGAAAGAAATAAAAATACAGTCATTGATTAATTACTAAATTTTGAATAATAAAATTATTTGAAGTTGAAATTTCGTTATTTTTCTTTTATTTAGATAAAATGAAAATAACGATAATAATGGTAACATTGATAATTGCTGAGGATGATATAGAAATCGTAGATTGATACTGATATCTTGCTTACTGTCACTTCTATACTACGCGAAATTTATAGTACTAATTAAACAAGCATAAAAAAGGACGAAATTTCAATTAGTTGTAAATGAGAGTCAAGTTGACATATGACTGTGTAATTTAATCTAAAAATATCAAAAAAGTAGTAAATATGTTTGTAAATGAACATTGCTCCTATTTTCCTTTTTCGTTTAAACGTTAAATTTCGTAGTATTTTTCATTTTCTAAACATTCATCGATTTACTTACTGATATTTTAGCATAAGTGAAATAAAATTTTTTTCCATCTATTCCAACCAAACAATCCAAAGAAAAATTAACAAATAAGTGGGTAACAAGAAGCAAAAAGTAAGCAAACGAAACATGCAATGAATAAATTTCTAAAATTTCAAGTATCATAACCTTGTAAATCCTTACATTTTGAAAGAAGAAAAATTAACGAATAAATAGCTAACAAGAAGCAAAAAGTATGTGGGCTAAAAAAAAAAACCAAATGTCGAGTTAAGATCTGATAACCTTAAATGTCCGCTCACGTTCAACATGTTCATCACCTGCACCTGTAGCATGTGATCGTGCATAAAGTGTATTATATTCAAGAATAAGTACAAAAAGAAATGGTAACATAGCGATTATGAAATTACAACACAACCAATGAAGTTATGAAAAGATGGAAAATACCAATTAATCATTTGGCTATACAAAAGATGACATTCCAAAAGGTGTTTGAACATCACCTGATATCCTTGACATTCAGCTACACATTTGTAGTTCAATTAATTCATATAACAACATCTCGAAAAGTAAATATGTTCTGGAATTCGGGAAAAATCAATTGATAGAGCTTTACATCGAGCAATATATTCTGTTCTAGAAACATATATTATTTATACAATGACCGATAACATTGTAATACAACGGAACAGTTAAAAATTTGACAATCCCAGTAAATAGTTAACGTTTTCAGTATTTGATCAAATATTACAAAAAATTGAAATTCGGAATGGGACAAGGAATGACAAAGATTTAGGTACAGCTTAGAAATATATTTGCTAACTGATCCGGTTTAATGAATTAGATTCAAAAAATCTAAATAGAATTCTTAGCTGTATAGAATTTGAAAACATAAAATGGATTATTTTTGAAAATTCCAAAAAAAGTTATTTAAATTCATTTTCACACTACTCAATAATTTAATTAAATTTAAACCAAATCAATCTAAAATTGCCATCAAAGTTAGGAAAAACAAATGGAAAGCAATAAATGTTATCCTACCGAACACAAGTCATATTAACAATTTTCAAAAAGCCAACCAATACCATGTTAATAACAACTTTCTATCATCATGGGTTATTTTGCTGAGCTAATTCCGAACACGCAATGCAAATACGCTCAATACCATCTGATGTAAGCATCATACAACGACGACAATGAATTTTACCACATCTATAACAATGTAGACGACGCTCACCACGTGTGACAAATTCCGCATTGCAATCAATATTGGCGCATTCATCTGCTGTACGAATTGATTGCCAACGTAAAGCAGGGAATGGACTATTATTTTCCTAAAATATCGATTTTGTAGACTTTCTCTGTAAACTTTTTCTGCAAACGACCAATAGCGATGTCTTTTAGTAAATGAATGATCAAAAATCACAGATCAAACAACATATGATTAAATCATACATCAATTTTACTAATAAAAATTACAAAATTCCATTTCTTTAAGAAATGACTTATTTCACTATGGACTATCTAATCTAACAAAAATATCCACCGTTCTTTCATTTTTTTTCTTTAAATATTAAAATTGATTAATAAAGTGGACATAGATAGCATCGAAAGAAAAGTCCACACCAAACAGAATACATAATTTAGCAGAAAATAATATGAAATATTTTTTTTGATAAATAATTTGTCATCTATCGAACTGTACATTTACAGTGAAAAAGCAATGGTATTTCTTTGTTATGGAAAACAAAACTTTTCAATTATAAAAGTTTAGCAAATATTCAAACAATGAGACGTTGTAATTTAGACTCAAACGTACAACTTTGTCTGTTGTATTCACCAATAAAAACCTGATATTCTTACTAAGACAAAAAAAAAGGTGCCATTGTGAAAAATGTGTAATACAAAAACGAACACTATATGGGAATGATGCGTCGTATATGCCACTTTCTTGGATATTTTGCTCTCCATCCCAGGAATTTTTTTTTCCTTTTTCATCCGTTATGCAATTATGAGTGGATGAGATAATATCTGAAATCCGCTCTACAGAAAAGACTTTCAAGGAAATCAAAAAAAAAAGAAAGAAAAATCCAAGTACTGGAAGACAATCCAACTGAGATATCACCAAACTTCTATTAATTCAAATTATTTTCTCTCGCATCGGCTAATTTGTCAGCACATTAATCTAATGAAGAAAAAAAAGGAAATGGGATGGAGAATTTTTGTTTTAAAGGACCTGGAATTTTTAGAAGCTTCAGGTGTAATGGCGTTAGAAATACAGCTAGAATGACCACTATCACTCATCACTTCACTTCTCGACGTATGTTTTCCCACCAAATGTTTTAATTCTGCCAATTTCTACAAAATTTTTAATCACATTTTTTGCTAAAAAAACATTACCGCTAGACTTCGAGAAATATCAGTACTGCTAGACACATTGTCGGATCGTTTCATTTTCTGTCGATATTTCAAAATAGACTAACAAAGGTTCAACATGTTCAACATCAAACCGCTTATTTTAATTTAATCATTAATCAGACCAGCGTTCGATCAAACAAAATCGTTATAAAGAACACAAACTGATTGCAATGAAGCCAAATGTGCCTCCAAGACCCCAACATGTTCCATCGTTGAAAGCACCACATCGTTGATATTTTCTCGTGGCAAAAGTCCGGTATCGAAACGATTGTACATAGGTGTCCAGACAATTAACGTCGATGGATGTAAGCTTATTTTCCCCAAAAAGCCATACTTATTCGTCTATAAAAGAATATTAAATAAGAATAAATAAATAAATATAAGTAAATAAATAACTGCACGCAATAAATATAATATTTATTGCGTGTTTCATCATTTTATAGAAACTTTGACTTTAAAGCAACGTTTTCAGTACAACATTTTTCTCTCTTATTTATTAATGCTCACAACAATTGATGTTAACCACACTTATATCTATCAATGAATATATATTCGGGAAAGCAAAGATTTTTGTTCCTGAACTATTAGAAATTAATCTTACTATCTAGATATGCACATATGCAGTAATCCCCATACCCTATTTTACGAAGACCACTCTGAAAATGGATAAATTACCACAAAAATTATTAACTCCTGGAAAAGTTTCGAAGACGACTAGTTTATTCTAGTTTCCGAAATTTTCAAGCAGTATCTTGAATTGCGAAAATGAAACTTTCGTCACTCATAAAAATCAAATGTCCCACCTTTTATCAAAATATTTGGATGGGATAAAATCAAAAAGAAAACTAACTTCATATAACGGATTGATATAATCGTCATGACGGTCATCTAGGAATGCCCATAAAGACTTTGTTCGCTTTGCTAGATTGAGATCCTAAAAATGAATATAGTAGAAACAAACTTCAGACAAGTACCATAATAACCAAATATACTGAACACCATGCATTACTTCATCCCTATTTTTGATGTCCAAGCTTACCTTTCGATCTTTGTCACAATTCCCAAGAAATGTACCATATTGACAAGAGTAAGCATGTTCGTGCATATGGATCAAATAACGTTCGTTGAATTCGAAAGCACATGGATATTGCCGCATGATTTGAAATGTCGCATCCAGAAATTGAGTGAAAATAGGCGACACCTAGAAATATATGAAAAATAATAATGACCTTTCTTTCCAGACATAATAAGATATCAAGTAAAGTAGCCGATAGTAAAAATATCATTTTTGAATTCTGAAAAAATATGATATTTAAATGACTAAGATACCTGAGATAGATGAACAACAGAAGCATTAGGAGAAGTAGCAGAAGTAGAAGCTACTGAGATGTTTAAACCATTTAATACTCAGGAAATTCTCAGATGTTTCATACTATAGCAAACTGTAGTGAAACTACAGCAAAAGCATAAATGTTACATCCAGAATATTCTCGTAAAGACTTAGTAAAGTTTACCACCCAAGTCCTATGTGCAGTCATAAATCCAATCTTTTTTTTTGTAGTCCTCCTCAAATTACCTCTCGAGCTGCTTCGTCATTGAAAGCACCAATATGACCACATCGATCATCGAATTTGTGACCAAAACCAAGCCAATCCTTCTCGATCAATATCTGCAACATTTCCTGTTAAAACATAGTAAAATCTAGAAAAACTTAACTTTAGTTCTCCACCATTAAATTATAATTATATTTAAGTTTAAGTGGCAGAAAATTTAAACCAAATGACCAGATTGTTAGCACTGCTAGAGTCTTCCAAGAACCTCCATTTATAGCCCCTAATGACTCTCTGCATAATAATATATATATATGTATATATATATATATATATATATATAATAATAACAATAGTAATAATTAATAGACAAACAACAATGATAATAGTAATAATAATAATAACAATAATAATAATAAT
>NW_018108262.1:148780-162977 GCF_000183805.2 Loa loa
ATACATATATATATAATAATAACAATAGTAATAATTAATAGCAACAACAATGATAATAGTAATAATAATAATAACAATAATAATAATAATAATGATAATAATAATAATAATTAATTAATAATAATAATAATAATAATAATAATAATAATAATAATAGTAGTAATAATAATAATAATAATAATAATAATAATAATAATAATAATAATAATAATAATAATAATAATAATAATAATAATAATAATAATATAATAATAGTAATAATATATATATATATATATATAATAGTGGTACATGAAACGATGCTTCACGTTAAACAATCGAAAAGATATTTTCTTAGCTAATCAGTGAATTTTACAATATTTGAAATATTTCTAATTACAAACTCTAAATAAAAACTTATACTTTATTGAAATTCAGTAAAACTTCTAAAATATCTTTAAAAAAAACATAATAATATATGGTGCACTATCTTGACTTCAGGAAATAAGCTTATTGCAACACACCTGAAAACCTTTTATAGTTCGGAAAAATGGATCCAGCAAGAGTTGCGCAATGCTGACCGATTGTGCCGTACGGTCCCAACCATCGGAACAGTGCACAACACATGAAATTCCTCGTGCTATTGAAGTGGCCAAAAAATTGCCACATTCCAACAGAGCAAGGACATGTTTTAACCAACCGGATGCTTCTAACTGTTTGTAGTACTCCGAAACCGTTTTCGCTCGATGACATGCTGGAATTCGATAGGACATTGACAATCGAACATTTAGTATAGTATTAACGAGTCACTTCATATAATAAAGTTGATAACATTAATAAACGGTAATCATATCATGCAGCCCTACATAATGTGTATAATAGCAATATAATCATTTCTCTACATGCTACTACATTCTTATTTTATATTATTAAGAGAAATTAATGCATTCTACGCATATAAAGTAGACTTCAAATTTCAGTTCGATAATCGATTTATTCACTGATTTGAATCTTCCTTCCTAACAAGGTTTTTTTTTTCTCTCTCTCTTTCCTTATTAAATCTGTTTACTAATGGCAGTAATTTCACAGCTAACAGATTCATGCCTCGCATTTTTCCAAGAAAAGTTTTATCAATAAGAACATTCTATCGATGAGATACCAACAACGATTGCTGAATCTTATAGCTTTCAAAATTCTATACAATAAATTTTTAAATAAAAGGGAAGAAATCCTTAAACACGATAAAAATACGAAAAAAAATCATCACCTTCTAATAATTTGCTTAGACTTGATCTCATAATGTGTATATTGTCGATGTCGAAAAAATGAAACCGTAAATTTGTATAATTCCGAACATTTTCAAATCCCTTACCTTGCATTTTATTAACCATAGCATTCATCTGAAGAAAACCTAATTATCTTTTCAACTAATAAATATTAGAAAAAGCTTGTCTAACTAGAAAAAAAGAACAAATTTTGAAACACAGCAACAAATGTGATGGCCGAATTTTCAAAGATTCCTTTTAATGTTCTTTAACTCATATCTTAGGTTTCCTTATCTTTCGTTCTGCATCCTAAACAAATCGATAGTAAGGATAAGGTAAAAAAAGAAACAAAATAATGAAAACAAAAAACTTTTGTCAAGCAAAATATGTGAAATTAAAGGTAGAAGTGGGAAAAAAAACGCACCCTTGGCCGTGTATCAATTAAATAAAGCGGTGAATTAGAAGGATTCGTTTTTGCTATTGCATCCATTAGCATTTCATCCTCAACGCAACGCGCACTAAAACCCGTTAAGGGTTGAGCACATCTAGAAAAATAAATGCATTTGAAATGAAATTTAGGTTTACCATTACATGTTATATCCCTCAGTAAGTATTGTCGACTTCGAAATGAACATTTTACAATCCGCAAGATATTATTTTAAAAATTTCGTTCTACAGAAACGAAGTGGCGGAAATGCTAATCACGATTAAGCAAATAATTTGAAAAAGTTGGAGAAAAGTATATAGAAAACTCTTACGGCAGTATATATGTATTTAAATCCTGGTTGTAGCAATTAAGCAGTCAAAAATATCTCAGTAGAAAAATGCATGTAAAATGATCCCGTGAAGTCTCATAAAAAAAAAAAAAAAAAGAGAAAATGGAAAATGAACAAGCCTTGAAATGCTGGCTGCATTTGGTCGATGAAAATATGTAAGGACAGGTAGGCGTGCACGGCTACGAAATTTGCATGATCCTATAAGGGTTTGAGTGGTAGTCGCAGATGGAACACATAAACATTCCGGATAAGTATCACAGTACTGAAAAAAAAACCGTTCACCTAACTACATAATAACACGGAATATTAGTACAATGGAACTTCATCTTGAAATATCCAAAGATACTTCCGAGCAGAAAATTATTAAAAAATGCATTAGCGGCTGATTCAGTCTCTCAATTACCGATTGTATTACATAAATGACTAAAAAATATATGAATAATGATAACTAAAACCTTATATCCCGCATTAAAATCTGTAATTTTCCATTTCCCATCATCCGCTGCACCAATTCCCTGACGAGCAAATTCAACAGCCCAATCAAATCGATCCCAACCTCGTCTTTTCGCACTCAAACGAATATCACCGTTTCGTTCTTTATTTTCAAATGCAAATACATCTGTTATATTTACTGAAATAAATGCAAGAATTTGATACATTTTATCAATATGTTCAAATTTTTATCTTCAAAAGTTGTAGATCAAACTGGCTGATAGTACTGCCAACACTCTAATATCAATATTCGAAGCTATACCAAGGCTAAACCTTATCCAGAAAGTTGACGTGAAGGTGCTGTTATGACCATTAACACTACCATTACTACTGCGATGAAATCAATTTGACAAAAAACACTAAATCAAATTCAAAATAAAGATTATCATCCAGATTATCACTATCAATAAGGTGCTATTATATTTTCTCATCATTTATTGACCACTTTATTATCTATCACTGAAGCATTATTTCAGTTTAATTTTAGTGAAACAAACGAACCAGGTTTGCCGCATTTATTCAATGTTTCTACGAGATCCTGGCATTCCTTGTCACGCGTTATTAAGAAATTTAAGGTTAGGAAATGTTTACATTTCACTGTTAACGGTGTTCCTAACGCTGAAAGTGTTCCTTTCTCTACCGTACCGATTAATCCGTTTGGAACCTGCAACAGACGACGAAATTGTTACGTTTTATTCTAATTTTTATCGCCTGTTCGTAAAGCTTCTTCAGAAAAAAAGAACATCCATTAATCATGGATAATTTCGTTCGATCCATTCATTAGTTAGAATATCAAAATATGATCAAATTAACTGTAATTCATATCAGCTATCATGTGACTGTGTGACTATATCTTTCTATCTTACTCGAAAAAGTTATGACAGTTGTTTTAATTTTCAGCAGTACGTTTTTAAGCATTCGTCTTTCAAATATTATGCTTAATTACTTCGTTTAATAATCATCTTTCATGTTTTCGCAATTTTTGTTTACTTCAAGTGCTATTTTCTTTATCGTCAAAAATTCATCATAATGGTTACTTATGTTTGAACAATGCTTAATTCCAACAACTCATTAGTTAGAATGCTATTCATTCAAATAAAGCTGGTCTTCAAATAATTGAAAAGAAAAAGAGTAAAATGTTAAATTATAAATAAAGCAGAAACTTTTATAATATTAATTACTGTACGGAAATAAAATTATTAAAAACTTTAGGAAAATAACCTCATTTTACAGAATTAAATATAAAATAATCAAAGAAAACAAAAATGAAACAAACCCATATTTCCTTTGCACTGTCTTCAGCTTTGAAAATAACATGCGAAGTAGTTACATGTATCGAACCAACAATGTTCGGCTCTGATCCTAATCGATCAATTAACTGTACTTTGTTCACCTAAAATTATCTTTATAAAAAACATTGTAAGTTTTGTTTTCAACCCTTTTCATCTATATATTGCTGTGATTTATCCAATCTTTACATTTATTATCTACTTTTACCTCAATTAAAGATTAGTGTATCTGCGAAAGTCCCTTGAGAATACTTTTTTGTGATTTAAAAAGAAGACAAATAATTTTGTGACACAAAAAAAAGAAAAAAAAAGTTGGCAACATGGATGAATTCAATTCATTGATTTCTAATTTGAAGACTGAAGTATATTTTGGTTTTAAATAAAAATAAAATTTCAATCCTTAAGAAAAACTTCCAAAACATGTATTTTTCTTTTTTTAAAAAAAAAAGAAAAAACATTCTGATGACTGTCTTTCTATTTCTTCTTTTAAAACTTTTCACAAATTGATTTCTCATTTAATTAAATTATACAAAATTAGCAAAGCAGAAATATATTTCAGACTGTATACTATTTGCAATCTGCTTCAAACATTATCGTTTCATTCATTACAACCATATATACATGTTATACCTTATTTTTTATTTCAACAAAACTAACTATCCTCTATTAGTAATTTACATAGTACTGAAAGAATTCTTTTTGAAAGCCAAAATTTTGTACAAAAAAAAAAAATGCACACATTTCAATCGTTTACATATATACACACAAATCAACAGAAAAAAAAAGAAAAAAGAAAAGGAAAAAAAGAATGAGCATCTGAAATTGAATCCATGTATGCTGGCATAAAATTGACAAAAAAAATAATTAAAATTTTCAAATTAAATATATTTAGATCGATATAACATTTTTTCTATCTGTCATCTTTCTTCTTGAAAATTTTGAATCTAATTCACCGTATAAAATGATTGAAGGAAAAAAAAAGGAAAGGATTTAGCTCATTGCAAATATATTTTCACCGTCAAGCATTCATTCCATTTTCATAGGAATAACAAAAAGAGTCTTTAGCAAAAAATTTTATAATTCAATAAATTCAATTTTTAAAAACATCTTATAAAACGGCACACCGTTTGTAATAATCCACAATATACCAACAAATCGTCATCACGTAATGATTCATGGCCCATTATCGTTTCATACAAACGTTTGAATCCATCAATCAGTAGCAAGCGAGCAATTTCAAATTCATCCGTTGGCAAGGATACCATCGGTAAGCTCATTTGCAATTTACCTGATATTATTAACCGCTAGATGAATTTCAAAAAAAAGAAAGAAAAAAGAAAAAAATTGTTGGAGAATTCACAGCTACTTTATTGGCTAAAAAGATTATATTTAGCAAAAAAACGAAAATGGAATGTGAGAGATATACATTTGCAAAGATGAGAAAAAGTATTTTTGCTAATGTCTATCTATCCTAAGCTAAGTCAAAATAAACAGTTCTTCCGAGCAGATGTTAATAGAATTTTATCATAAATAAAATATAGCCTTTAGTTAGCCATTATACAAAATCTCATCCCAAAAGTAACAGCTGAAGATTGAATTCACAAAACAGACATGTTTATTAAAGTATTAAACCAGTTAAAAATGCGCTTAGGACAAATTAAAATTTCAAAAAAAAAATTCAATTATGTACAAAGGAGAACTTTAAGTGAGCCAAATATGAAAAAAAATTCTAAAATGTAATTTATAATCCGAAAAATTGAATAAGAAAAAAGAGTTTAAAATTAAAACTTTTTTCAAATATTTGAAAGTTAGACCAAAAATAAATTTAAGCAAAAAGAAAAAATAATTGTTGATTTTAAAAGATAAAATATGGGAATTTTCATGAATGAAGATAATAATCAGTCTTACAAATAAATCAGGATAATCAAGAGTGGTTCCTAACCGCTGGTCCACGAAAACGGCGGCGCAAATGAGTAGAAAACAGGCGAGGATTGTTTTATATTCTAATATTACTCCCAGTTTAACTAATACGTCAAAAGTTTTCGGGAGAATTTATTTTCAGATTAATAAAATTTAATACTATTAAACTTTATGGTTCTCGCTAAAGTTATGTTACTTTCGCAAAAAAAAAAAAAATAGACTACCAAAATAAAATAAACGAGAATAATTATGGTTTATACAAATCCCAAAAACAGTTCAAAAAAAAACGATGAAAATGAACAAAATTTAAAATGACAAAAGCGAATAAAACCATTTTCCTTTCGCTTTACATGAAATCTTATTTAAACTAAAAAATTAAAAAGAAATTTCAGTAAATAATTCCCTCTGCGCAAATCCTTTATGTAAAAGTGATTTTTTGCCTAATTTATTTAGCAAAAGAAATTTTAAGATTTCTTTCAAAAAATAATTGCTTAATGATGCTAACAAAAAAAGTCTAAGAAGAAGAAAGGAAAATGCCTTTTAAAAGTCTTAAATAGTTAATAAATTTCTAAAGATTGAACCAAGACAAAAGAAAGAAAAAAAAACTTTCCTTCTTTTTTAAAAAAGAGGAAAAATCTTTCATAAAAGAAATTCCTTTCTTCTTTTTTCCAAGAAAGCATTATTTGAAGAAATGAAAGGATAAAATCGAATTCAATAACGTCAACAACTAACCTACGCTATCCAATTGCAAACTATTTATATTCCTTTTTTTCTCTCTTGAATTACAATTTATCTCTCTCCCGCTCTCTCTCTCTCTCTCCCGATCTTTCGAGTCCATTTATTTGTCACAACCAGTAAATAGTCTTAGTAATCGAATTATGCCATCTCTCAAATTTGACAAATTAAAGGGTTTTTAGCGTTTAATTAACCATAAGCTTGAATTTAAGTGTAAATGCCAATTTGAAATTAATCGATTAATTGTCATATTTATAATATGAATTCATCAAAATCATCATATATAATACAATCATTTCTATGCAAAATTTTCCAGTTTTTCCAGCTAAGTAAGAAAAATTCAAAGAATTTAGGATGCAAAACATAAATTCAATCAACCATTCTAATGGGACAAATCAACCAAAAAATATGACAATATAGACTTAATGAGAATTTTTTTCTTTTTTTTTCAGAAACTCTAGCTATCTATCTATATTACAATTTCAGTAATTATTCTAGTCATACTTCAGAAAATTTAAATCACTAACTAAAAAAAAAGAATTTTTTTGGTTATTCTTTAATGTTAAGAATAAACAAAAAATTTAGTTTGAAAGTTAATTTTTGAAAGTCGACCTTTCTGAAAAACTTTGATTATTTTTGAATTTTTTAGAAATTCAGTTCTAAAAAAATTATTTTTTTTTAAGAAATAAAATCAGTATAGATGCAGAAATTCCCTCCCTATTTAATGGTTACTTCAAAATCTCACCAAATTTTATACAAAACTTTGTTTCCTTTATTAGCTTAAATTTAATTCATTTCCAAACAATCACAACACCTAAACTGTTATTATTGTTAAAATCAAACCATCAATTCTATTTCGTTGTGATGTTAGTGCACATCTGATATAAGCATCCATGCTGAATTGCACTTATATAAAATATGACGATCTAAACTTAAAATACATCTCATAAATGTTAAAAGAGACTATTCTAAATGTTTCATTAAAGACTTTTGCATCATGCCACTTAACGATATGTCTCCCAACTCAATATCGCTAAATAAAACTTCCTAAAGCTTGAAATAATTATATGCCTAAGTCACGTCTCACTGAAATCATTTCAAAAGACATCGTTAAATAAAAAAAAAAAAAGAAAAAAAGGAAGTGCACTTCAGAAGCAAAGCTTTTAGCGTTTGCCATAAAAAAAAAAGAAATCCAAAGTACTGTGTATAATTTTTTTTTATCGAAAAGTATTAGAGGAAAGCAATTTGAATGCAAAAGATGGAAATGGTGCAAAACTTGCACATACAATAAAAAATGCATAAATGCTTGTTACATAAGATATGTTAACAGCTGGAAAATAATTTTAATAAATATATAAACAAATTTTAAAAAATGAATAAATTGAAAACGCAGCTTATAAACAGCCAATTGCTTCATATATTAATACCACAATTTCATTTTCTCTAGCAAATGATAAACATATGAGAGAAGTAAAACATGAATATCAAGCGTAAATCGATGAAGAAAATGTTTTGAAGTGTTTTATATGTGACATAGCATTTCCACTCTCATTTGCTTCCAAATATTTAAAACTCTTCTGTCAAAAATTTTTCCTTTTCTTTTTTTTTTTTGTACGATTTGGACTGCCCACAATGCTTAACTGTAAATAAACTTACAAACAGTCTGAACCTTGACCTGCTCATAAATAATGATATATAAAAAGGGAAATAATAAATCTATAATAGTCTTCTATTACCCAGCATTGAAACCACTTTTCCTTCATCCTTATTACCAATTTTTTAAATTCCTATCGTTTATTATTATTTTCTTTCCCTTGCTTCTGCTATGAAAATTGGACACCCAAGAAGAGACGAAAAATGTTAGAGAATAATATTAGTACAAGTTCGCATTAATTTCATAAGGGATGTTTAATAACTTGAAAAAGTTATTTCTAAGTAATGACTTCAATTAATTCCTTCTTGAATTATAAAATTTGTCCGTTTCCGTTTTTCCCCTCTCTTTTCGTTTCCTCTTTTGCATCTTTTCTGAGAATGAAAAAGAGGGAAGAAAAAAAGAGGAAGAGTGCGAAAAAAAAGATAATTAACCTTTGGAATGATAATATCATCAAACCGCATTTCGAATTATTTCCATTTCGATTCAAACATTGGGTAAATAAATGATTGTTCACCAATTACATCCAGCTATTTCCTAAAAAAAAATGCAGTTATTTATTATTAATTCAATTTTCGACCTTTCCAAACACATATTTTCATGAATTATGAGCTATTGTAGACAAATAATAAATGAAGAAATGCCAGCAAAAAAGCATTGAATAGTTAGTGGAATAAAACTTTTTATGGAATTTGTTCAGTTGACAGAAAACATTAAGGAAAACTAATTCCTATCAAATTATAGCGAATATGTTAATGAACACATGTAAATATGTCTAATACCACGTGAGGCATTAGCAATGAGACTTATAAAACACGTATCACGTCTATAGAAGTATGCTTTAATGGATATTTCGTCCAATTTCTAGAGCAGATGCGACAGAAATATATGTTGTAATCGATATATGAAAAAAAATTCAGTGACCGAATGACAATTCGGTCAGCGAATCATTTCCATCAAAAGTATGACTTTAATGGCGTGAAAAAAATCACACATGATCATACGTATAGATAAATTAGATACGTATATTTGGTCGTATGCACGTGTAAGAAAAATTTTCATGCATAATTTACTGCAAAATTAATTAACTGAAAATTTCATAGAATCAATTTAATATAAGCAATTGAATTTTTCACACATATTCCATACGTAAGCCAGATAATCCGAAAACATCTTCGCATAGACAAATTAATCAAAATTAACCGGAAATGAAAAAAACCTACCACTTCATAATTTGGTATTGAAAAATCCGATATCATCGATTTCTGGCTATTCGTCTCCTAAACCTGTGGGAAATTTCGCCCTCATCGATGGGATAATGAAATTTCACACAGAGTACGTAAAAATAAGGGTAGTATGGTACTGGATATAATTCCGTACTCAACCGGAAATCATACTCCTGCCTTATGTGTACTTGAACATGGACGAGTAGTCCTTATTGGTAACCAGAAATTATTTTAGGATTGTAAAGTTAATTTTCTGGTAGTTAGGTACAATTTTGGGATTAGTGGGTTGTTCTTCCAGCGTCCTGTAATAGCTTTCTGATATATCATTTATAATTTGACGATCAAACATTTGGGTCTTCGGTAGAAAATGTTAACAGCCGTTTAAAATCCTTATTTAATCCCTGATAGGAATGATATTCACAAAAACAATGGAATTGTTAAGATTTGTAGTGGTACATCTTTTCTTTTTAATAAATTTGTGAATGATATTTCGACTTTTTGGCATAGAGGAAATATATGGATAGTGAGTGTTGAAAATTGAGAGGCGGCAGAGATTGATGATATTAGATATTAACAGTGTTATAAATGATTTTACATTCTTCCTTTCGAAGCGTCTCTTTTTTTTTGAGTGTTCTGAAAATTTTATATTGCAAAATTAATTTAGAATTGAGAAATAGAAATGCGGGAAGTTGAGGTCGTTCGTGTCATTTATGTAATATGCAGCATTGATTTTTAGCCCTATGATTAGGTTGGAATATTTTGGCTTATTTATAGCTTGGTAACGGAAGATGTTATGCATAGCGATTTCAAAGGATTTAAGTAATAGAGTTTTCTAATTCTTCGAATACAGTGGTGTGTTTTCCAGAAAATTTAAATTCAGATAACAACTAAAGTGGACGAAAATGGGTAAGAAGACGAAAATTGGAAAGCAGCGTCGAGACAAATATTATCATCTAGCAAAGGAAGCAGGTTTTGTCTAATTCTATCCTTTCCTGTAAGCATTTTAATGGAATTTATGTTCCTAGATTTGTCACAGAATAAATATAATCATAAAGAGAGGTAGTTGTTGGTCCACATGTATGCCATCAGGGTAATCCGCCAGATAACTCAAAAGATGATATGAACAATGAATGATTATGTATAAACGAGAATAAAAGCGAGAAATACGGAGTTTGCATATTTGGATATTTTAGGATATCGATCTCGTGCTGCATTCAAACTGTTGCAACTTAATAAGCGATTTGAATTTTTGCAAAAATCCAGAGCAGTTGTTGATTTATGCGCAGCACCAGGTGGATGGCTTCAGGTGGCCACGCAAAATATGCCCGTCTCATCACTTTGCATAGGTAAAATTTTTATAGAGAAGTAAAGTGTGAAAATATCAGAATTTTCGATATATAATGGGAGGGAATTCAAATTACTTGTTAAGTCTGGTGTTATTGATTTATCATGAAATTAATACAATTCTTTGCATATATATCAGTCATTTTTTAGCCGGATAATCTTTTTCAGGAGTTGATTTGGTGCCTATTAAACCGATCAACAGATGTGTAACTTTACAAGGTGATATAACCGCTGAAAAAACTAGGCAGATGGTGAGGAAGGAACTACGTGGCTGGGAAGTATGTTTTTGTAGTTTGATAAAGAAATTTAAAAATATTGAATGATGCGAAAACAGGTCTCTAACTGTCTCTAACTATTTTATGTTGTAAATTACTGAACGGTTTAATTGTGTGGCAAAGAACTCATCCGCTATTTTCAATGTGTATTCAAAAGATAACGCTAATCACTTTTTTTAATGTCTGAGTTTTTTGAATCAGTTTTCCTGCAAATACCCTAATATTTACATGTTAAATGACTGTTGCTTTGCAGGCTGATTGTGTGTTACACGATGGCGCACCTAACATAGGGCGTAATTGGGTTCAGGATGCATTCCAGCAAAACTGTTTAACACTATCAGCCTTGAAACTTGCAACACAGATATTAGCAAAGAATGGTATTTTTGTAACGAAAGTCTTCCGGTCAAGTGATTACCATCATCTGATATCAGTATTTGAGAAACTTTTCAGACAAGTAAGTTTCAAATATGATGGAGTTTTGAAGTATACTAAACTGTTGTGGACAGTTGGAAATTTTCCTACATATTCATGTCATACAACTAATTTCTTGTAATTACGTGACGCTTATGTAATTCAAATATAGCATGTTATTATTTTGCTGATCGCAGGTGTTCATTATAGGTTCATGTTTGGAAACCAGCAGCATCACGCCTAGAATCTGCAGAGATCTTTGTGGTCTGTGAGAAGTATTTAAAACCGGATAAACTTAGTCCCGACCTCTTAGATCCCAAAAAGGTATTCGCTGAATCGACACAACAGTCAGTTACTTCAAACCCGTAAGTGAAATGTTCCATAAGTTTTCAATAGATTTCGTTTGTAATTGATTCTAATTCTTACGACGATTTAATTCTATCAAATTAAATTCCTTTTTCATGCTTCTGTTTTCAGACAGTTAATGTTGCAATCACGCATAAAGTTGAAGAAAGTACCGGCAGTTGGTTATGAAAATGAATCTATTTCACTCCATAAAATAATAAACGCCACAGATTTTATTCAAAGTAGCGACTATTTAGAATTATTGGCTTCTGCATATAAAGTAAGTCAATTTTCCTAAAGTAATTTATTTGTCTAATCCTTCCCATAAAAGTCTTTTCTTCTTGAATAAACTAAGAGAAATGTTTTTACCACACAGGATTTGTTAGTACAACATTTCTTAGTCCTACAGCGAGATAAAGAAAGTGATCAAATGTGAAATAAATTTGTAAATGTCATATTTTTTAAAGACGTTTACAATTTAATTAGATGATTAATTTTAGTTGTGATTCAAATAATTGATCTGCTTCTAAGACGCGCTTCGATTTTTCTCTTTTGAAGTCCAAATTATCAATTGCAGATTGCTTTGGATGATGAAAGATGGTTGAATAACGAAGAGACAACTGATGAGGTGAAGTGTTGTCTGGAAGATGTTAAGGTATGTGGTCCGAGAGAGTTGCGATTGATACTGAAATGGAGACGTAATATTATCAAAAAAATCAATGAAGAAATGGCACGGGATGAAGCTGATAATCCAACAAAAGATGTAATGGTTGTCAATCCTGAGTGAGTTGAAGCACTACTTTCAACATCAAATATCTTTATCTGCATATGTAAGGATTTGCTGTGATTTCAGGGATGAACGGATGGCAGAAATTGAACAGCAGCTATTGACAGCAAAAGCAGAAGAAAAGGTATTTTCTTTTCTCTGTTGTTGCACTGTTTTTAATACGATATTACTTTTTACTACGACATGGAAAATAATTTTTGCAGGCAGCACTGAAGAAAAGGAAACGAAAATTACTAAAAGATAAAGCTAGTAATGAAAAAAGGAAAAAGCTGAAAATGCTAGTAGAAGGAGACACTTATGAAATACCCGATGAACAAGAGCTATTTTCGTTAAAGAAACTTGCGAGAGCTAAGGGTCAACGGAGTACAGATATTAACAAAATTTCGGGACCAAAAAATAATAGGAGTGAGAGTAACAGTGATAACGACGAAGATTCTAGTAATGACGATGATGATAACGATGATTCTGGGTGCGAAAAAATTTTCCTTTGCATTATAGTTTTCTTTGCTTACTTGGTCCACTTAGAAAATACCAACTTGAAATTCATTTTGTTAACTAAAAGAGCTAGTTTTTAGGATACTTCCTACAGAAAAAACATTCTTATGGTTTTTTGGGCTAGTTGGAAATAGCTTTTTGAAAATTAACAGTGACATTTCGACTTGTTACTTTTGAACAAAAACTCGAATTACGTAAATAAGTGGGTAACATTCTATCTTAATTGGACCAAAAATTGGGGCTAAGTTGGTGCCTTGATGTTAATAAAGATTGTTAAACATAACTGATATTTCAGCATCGATGATGATGTGGAAGAATTTCATCACGAACAGGATCCAAGTATGTCAAAAGCAGAAAAAGCTGAAGCTCAAAAAGCAGAATGGTTTAGCCGGGTTGGCTTTTGTAACTAATGTTCTTGCTTTTTATGCATGACATATATTTCATGTGCTAAAAAAAAAAATATAAAAGCTTTGTACAATTTAAAACAAATGAAACAGAATTTGTTCTCCTAATTTTTGATTTTCCGAATCTTTACCTTATCTCGGAGATTGTAAAATGGTTGTGCATTGACTTTTTGAACTAAATTTTACTCTAGATTTGTATGATAATCATTTGGCTCTAAATAATTATTATGCAATATATTTCAGCATCAGGTTGCTGAACTGATAGATGATGAAGAGGGCACTCTCAGAGCTGTTGAGAATTTCATGAAAAAAATTAGTAATTCACAAGGTTCTTTCAGTTTTTATTATGCAGTTAAAGTTTAATACCTTTCGTCTAATTTGATTTTTTAGTATTTGCTGTGGTGTTTATGTTGCACATTTATATTCAGCTTATAGATAGTGGAAAAGATAATGAAGGAAACGATGACGAGAAATCAAATGCCGGTCCCTTGTCAGGTGAAGGGAATAACGAAGATAGCCAAGAACTCAATAGCGAAGCAGAAATAGGAGCAGGAACAACTTCTGTGTTTATAGATGATGATGAAAGTGACGAGGAATATCATGATGTAGATGAAACTGGTGCCAAAAGTTCCTCATCTGGTATAACGCATACAGGAAAGCCAGGTTTGATGTTTATAAATATCTCATGTAATTTTTGACCAGAATCATAGAACAGTGTGAGCTTTTATATACATATATATATATATATATATATATATATATATATATATATATATATATATATATATATATATATATATATA
>NW_018108262.1:163168-171776 GCF_000183805.2 Loa loa
TGATTAGTAATTTTTTTGGATTATTTGTTATCTTGTTATATCCTTGCTAATGTTTCCATTAAAGATCAGTAAATGGATGCAATAAAATCGGTGATAAATTTCCTGGTTAAAAAGTTGACCATTTCAGGTGTTCATTTCAGGTGTTTATTATTGTTCGTATTATCTTACACAGATTCACTTCATCTAATTTTATTTCCTCCCCTATTAAATCAAACGCAATATTACATGGTATTGGCGGAGATTGAAGTTCATTTAATAAACCACGGTTATATTCGAATTTATGTTATTGAAGGAAAGAAGTTAGTAATGGTATTTATCAAGCTTATTGTTATCTTGTTGCCGAGAAATCCCCGTCTGGTCGTTTGCTCCGGTTTTTGTGACAAGCTAATAAAACATGTTCTAGGCGTTGCCATGTAATACCAGTGAACAGGAATTCAAAATAATGGTGTCATCGAAATTCCGCACATTATTTACCAGAAACAAAGCTTCAGCTTGTTATAAAAATCGACGCTTAGATTTTTCATTCTGTTTAATTGAAGTTCCGAAACCAAATGCCGTTCGATAATATTAGCGATTGGCTATCTCTGAATGTGAATCCCGATTCTGAAACAATTGTTTTGCCCTTATTCCCTTAATAATAATTTCTCGGTCAAAAACAATTGTTTAAGCTTGCAATAATTTCTGATTTCATATAGTAGTTTCCTAAATTTAAAAACGGTTCGATTTACAACAGTTTTTGGAACTACAATAATTTTAAACTTTGCAAGAATCCTTCACATAAATTCACAGCAATATCCATAATTAATGACATATTTAAATGTGGAACAATTTGTAAATTTCTTCCAATTTTTACATACAATTTTCAATCACTATTAGACGGTTCAGTTGTAAATTAACTGAAATAAATTTTTGATAAGTCTCATAAATTTTACTCTTGAGATGAATGTTATTGAATTATTTGAAGTAGTATAGCATGCAAAAAATGCATTTATTTCAACAAAAGTATACTTAACGCAGTCCTACAGAACTAGATCTTATATAGTTATCAATTACTACAGTCGTAGTATATTTCATTACTGTCCAAAGCACTTGTAAATTTTGTTTATAATATTGAATAATTAAGCAATCATTAATTGGATATATCATTGATTAGGTAAGTGTTTTAATTAGATATGAAATTATTACTTTTGTTAGCATTATCAACTAAATATATCACTTTTTATTATTATTGGACAAGTAAGTATTAAATTACATATCAGTTAAATAAAATGGTATTATAAGTATTACTGAATAAGTTGCAACATTTTCATTTCTTCACTCAATTTTTAGCATTATAGGAATTAAATTTAAATTAACGGTACATTCGATGGTTGACAATGAACTGTTACGATAGTGAATTGAATGACATTGAAGTTCGTTCAAATATATTTATGTGTTAATTCATTATTTCCAAATTTCGGTGAACTGAGAAGCGTCCTTGGTTGAATGACATTTGGTTGATGCAAGTGATGTATTTCTCTTATTTATCTTTTTTCATCGTATTTATCGAAACAAATGTAAGGTAAGATGAATTTCTTCTTTTTTTTTTTCATTTTTTAACATTGAAGTTTTAAACTTTCTATTCGTGAAATTTTTGTAAAATTTTTTTTTGCTTAAAAGTTTTTTCGGGAAGAAAATGCTAAAAGTTCAATAATCTTTATATGATGGTAATTTATAAATAAAGGATGCATATGATGACAGTAACTTTTTCATTAATTTTTCAATTTTAGTTGGCGAATTAAAAAATTAAAAATGATAGGATGAAATTTCAATGACTCGAAATTTCGAATAGAAGCTAAAATTGCTATCCGGAAATATTTGAAATATTTGGAAATACGGAAATATTTGATAGGAGAAAAAAACTTGTTATCCGGAACATCGGACAGAAAATATGCAATTAAGTGACATGCAATAATTCATTAAACGACACTACTACTCGTCTTCTTCCTACCTTGTTCTTTTTTATTCACATTTCCTTTTGTACTCCTTCTCACTTCACCCAGCATTTTGTTCATTGAACGAATATCATACTGAAGATTGATGTTTTCAAATTCAATAATAATTTAGTCTGTGATGAAACTTCGATACTTCGATCTGCGACATCAAGCGAGTCTTTTAGATCTGGTGGCGAAATTCAAAATAAGGAAATGTTAATACTTTGATCCAAAGTGGAATTTTAATCTAAAACATCCAACGAGTTATACAAATTATCTGTTTCAATCATAACATACTTCGACAAACTTTTTTTTTCAACTTTTTTCATGATCTTTAAAAGAACCATTTCATATTAATCATTTTAATAAGTTTTTTATTGCAAATCAATTTTGTCAATTTTTTTAATCAAATTATTGTCATGCAAAAAAACAATAATTTTCTAATATAAAACAAATAAGTCAATGAGAATTCATGAAAAGGAATAAAATGAAATTAATTTTAATTAAGTAATTTTGAGCTAAATAATTTCCAGTCAAATATGACATTCACTATGCATGTAATAATAGGTAATTTTGGAATAAATGAATATTTTTGTCTCTATTAACAATAAAAAAAGTAATTAAATGGAAATTAATAGGAATTAATTTAAACGAAAATGAATTATTCTAAACGTTCATGTTTAGTGTAATGTGATACTTCATCATATAATCATATGTTAAAGTATGATTATTAAGTATAAAAAAATTGAAGTTTTATTAGGTACTTAAGCAATTTAAAAAACAATATTAATGTTGTAAACAGTTATTATTTATTACCTTATTATTAAGATATTTGCGTTAACTGTTTAAATTGCACTTATTAAATATAAATAAAAAGTAAGCAAACAAAAATTTTGTTAATTTCTAGAGCTGAATGTCCAAGGAAAAAGACTGGAGGATTTAGTGGTCAGAATGAAGCAACAGGATTTGCACGAGCTCCCGGTTTGGTACCATCGGAAATCCTAATAAGCTGTACTTATATGTATAATTGTAAATCAGGTTAGTACATTTGAAAGCATGAATGGACATGATTCTTCTCTAGAATCGGATCAACTTTTCAGTGATGATATGCTTGCTGTACTCGATGAAATTACTCAACGTTTGAAACGAGAAGTGCGGGTTAATTTAATAGTTGAAAAGGTTTGATTTCTTTTAGAAAAGGAAATTGGAAAATTTTTCGATTAAATTATTGAAAATTTCAAAATTTGAATTAATTATTTTCCGAATTTGTTTGTTGAATTGTATAAATTGCTTTATCATTAATAAAATAAAAAATCAAAGTAAATTATTTTGACCGAGTAATCAAATATGACATCAATAACTAAAAATAAAAAATCCCTTGTTTGGATGGTTTGCACAAACTATTAAATTAATTATATGTTTAATTTATTAGTATCGAAAACGTATGAATCAATTATTTTTTATATAGATTATTTCAAAAACACATTAATCATTCAGAAAGTTTTTGAAGCAAGTTGGGTGACAATTTTCTGAAAACTAAATAATTGAAAAAGCCTATAAATGTTTGCAAATTAATATTAAACTTTAAAGGATTTAAAAAAAATCAACGAAACGATTCCAATTTCTTATTTGTCTTATAAAAATTTTCCATTTCTTTTTTCCTTTGTTTTACAGATAGATTGTACAGAAGAAGAACAATCGAAATGTTTACAATATTCTTTGCAACAATCATTCCATTGGCTAATTATCGATGATCCGTAATTTTCATCACCTTTTTTTTCCGCTTCTTTGTTCTGAAAATATTATAATTTGTCAAAAAAATTTCAGTAAAGAATTGAAATAATTAATTGCTCGATATTAAAGCTTTATAATAATTTCAATTCAAGTATTATTATCTTCATTTTTATGAAATCCTTCCGAAGGTTTTTGCTAGTTTCGGATGTAGTACTAAGTAAAAATACTATTATCTATGATTAGTTTAAATATTTTTTGTCATAAATTGAAGAAGCATAATTTTAAAGGAGTCGGAAAATATTTTTAATCTAATTTAATCATTTTTTTTTCTGGAATACTTACTTTGACGACAGATTTAAATTTCAGGAAAAACGGTGATGCAGTATATGAAATTGCAGCAAAACTTAACCACAAGAAAGCAATTATTGAAGCATCACTTCTAAAGTTTGTCTTTTTTTTAAAATTTATTTTTTTTTCAAACAAAATTTATTAAATGAAAAAAAAGGGAGCGAGACATTGTATTTACTGCTTTGTAAAACATTATGAGTTTATTTTGTTAATTGGAGTTTTAAATACATATCTTAAGCACTTATTTTTAAGTAGTTAGCTTTAACTACTTATTTTATTATAAATTTCCTCAGCTATTTGACAACTATTGGGCTTTTTATGATTTGTGATTAGTTGATATTCGATTTTACTAAACATTCTTACAGTTTATAATAACTTATACCTAAATGATAACTCTTTGATTGTTTGGATATGTTGTATTGATTAATTTAATGAGAAAAAAAACCAAAACATTAAAAAATGAAATTTCACTTTCCACTTGCATTATATTATACTAAATTCCACTTACTAAGTAATACTTACACGTATATGCAATAAATGCATAGCTTGAGTAATAAATACGTGACTTATTACGTGACGTGATTTAATATTTGCCTAACTTATTATATAACTTTCTTCTTTAATCAAATACATTTGTATTTGTTATTTGGTTGGTCTTTTTTTATTTGTTTGTAGTAATTGCAGTGTACTTTCACAACATACTGTACATGATCTAACTGTATACTGTAGCAAAGAAGCAGATAAAGAAGTTGGGTTTGTACGTCGATTATCGGATGAGGTAAATTTAAAAGTTTTAAAAATCCCTTAAATATATTTAAATTACACTAAAATTTGCTTATGGAATTTTTGAAATTAATAAATTTCAAAATGAAATCTTTTTTTCAAAAATTTAATTTTTCGTTATAGGAATTAGTGGCGAAGCAACGTAAAACAAAAGTAACGAAGTTTAAAAATACTATTTTATGCTCTCCATTAGAAATTAATCTTATCGAACCATTGCTATTGGAACAACGATCATTTGACAAGCAATTAAATTGGCATCAATTAAAACGTATGGATGAAAGCGCATTAGATGATGCTATAAGTAAAGATCAACTAACGTTTATCCTTTTTTGGAATATTGGTAATTTATATGCATTTAAATTATTTTACCTTTTTTTTAAATGTAGAAATGAAAGAAATGATGAATAATTGAAAGGAGAAATGAAAAGATTGAAAATTTATCATATCCTTTTTCTGATATTTTCTAATAAACTAAATTTCATTGTTTTTTTTTTTTCTATAATTCAGTACCATATCATTCATCTAATATTGTATTCCTTTTTAATAATTAATAATAAAAATGAATACAACATTGAATGAAATCATTTGCATTGTCACTTATGTGATTATAAGTAATATGAAGAAAAAAAAGAAAGATAAAACATAAATGATGCATTATATTATAATCAGTCAATCGAAATACTAAATAAGTGGTTTGATAATTAAGGAATTTTGGTATTTGGAAATGTTTAAAATTAAAAATTAAACTTAATTTTTTCTTTTTTTTTCAGAAGATAATGTAAGTAAACATGCATTTTATTTATGGGCGGAAGCGTCGAAATCATTAGTTTTGCATCATCCAACACTTATATTCGGTGCATTAGCATGTCATGAATTTGATGAATTATGTGCTGATCATATCACAAAACCTAATGATTATCATACGGTATTCGCATTCAAGACGAATGATATATTTGGAAAGACTAAAGAATTGCGTGATGCAAAGTATTACATCGATTGGGTTCAACTGTAAGTTTATCATTACCATTCTGCAATTAAGCAATTAAATTAAATAGATTCGAAATTTCTACTCAACTATAAATTGGCTTCTTTAAATGACAAATTTAATATTGTACCTAGATATTATCAAATCGTTTGATACAAGGAACCAATGAATGAATAACAACGAATGTATCAATATGATAATAAAGATATGTAAAGTGATTAAACTAAAAAAATGTAAAATTATTGCTTGAATAGAATGATAGGTTATGATAACGATGATGGAATTTACAGTAATCAAAAAGCGAATCGATTGTTTTTTTTCTTTTTTCGATTGATTGAAATAAACAATTTTGGTACTGTAATATTTGAATTAGCTTATATCGATGAGTACGATTTGCACAAGTGTCATTGAAGAATAAACGAGAGTTTAAAATGAAGAGAACATGAACAATCGAGCAAAGAAGATGATGTCCTTTTCATAATTTAGATCATAATTATGAAATAGGACAATTGAAGATTAACAACATAATTCTTCTCATTTAAAATTTTTTTAAGCAAATTGATAGTAACCATAATGATAACAACCTGTGACAATGATAATAATGACATACAAACATGCAAACAGTGACAGTGAGATTCGAATAAACTAGTAAAATTATTGATAATGATAGGAGAGTACAGATGTAAAACGAAAAATGAGGAAGAGTAATTGACGATTGAATTTTTCTTCAATTATGTTAATTTTTGATATAGTCAAACTAATATTATAAACATTTCCATAATTATTGTCTTGCAGTTTGATATTATCACCAGCACAAGAAATTCATTCGGATGATGAACTAAAACAAATTAAAGCAGGTATTTTGCTTGATAATATTTGCATTTTATTTACTAATAAAAATTTCAAAAATTTTTCATTAAAAAAAATTTCGAGAACATTCAGTAATTTAAAAAAACAATAATTTGAAAAATAAAAAAAATAAAAAAAATAAAAAAATAAAAAAAATTTCGCCTTTTTTTTAAATTTATAATATTAATATTTGTGTAGGAAATTTTTCACGAAATCTTTATCTATCAAAATGGATTAAAGTCGTTAATTAAATAATTACTAATGTAAGATAGAGTAACTCCAAATATTTGTGAGTTTTTTATCGAATTTTGCAATCACCTTCAAGAAAATAAAGTATTTAAAATAAAATATTTGATTTCTGGTATAATTGCAAAAGGTTTTGTAAAATTTAAAATTTAAATTTCAATTTAAGTTTGATAAATTGCAATTTTTTTAAAGGTAAATTGGAATTATTCGACGAAATTAGACCAGCAATAACAGTTGGCGTTTTCGATGATCGTAACAGTAATGAAGCTAAAATTTTTATGGAAATGGCTGAAAATTTGAAGGGAAGATATCATTTTGTGTATTTAATTAAGGAAAGGTATATTAAAAAATTTGTTTTCTTTTTTGTTTTCTCGAGAACATTTAATTGATAAAGTAGAATTGTTGAAAATGCATGTTCAGCTCAAATAATTTAGTTTGAAAAAAAAGGAGAAAAAACTGCCTGAAAATATAATTTGAAATATTGAAATATTCAAAGCATAGAAAATGTCTTTTGAAATTTTTCGTCTTTAAAATTTAATCAAATTATCAGCAAACTTATTTATTTTGCAGGAGAAATATTAAAACTTATTTTTTAAAATTTTCAAATTTTCCATTTTAATGATTATTCTATTATTGTGCAATAAAAATGCATGTTTTTTTATATGTAACTTTTAGTGAAATTAGTTAGCATTGTACGATTGTCATTAAATTAATCATTTAAAAATTCGAAATTAAATTTTAAAATGTGTCACTAAAGTGAGGTGCAAAATGCCAATAATTAATATCCGAATTATTTTTAGCTCTCCTAGTACTGTTTATACAATTCGTGCACTGGAAAAACGGAAACGAATTGATTTCACGAGCATTTATGAAATTCCGGAATTGACCAATTTTGTTATACGTTCATCTTTACCAACTGTAGTAAGTGTCGTTTTTTGCAAATATTTTATTCCATTTTCTTCTTTTTTTCTTCAATTTGGTATTTTTACAATTTTTTGGTATTTTCTAAATTTTAGTAAAAAAACTTTTAAGTAATTTAATGAAGAAATTATTTTTTGCAATGGTGAAAGAAGAACCTAATTTTAATTCTAAAATAGTCATTTTTCTAAAGCTAATATTTCGATATTATTTCAAATAGATTTTTTTTATTTGATTGCAACTTCGAAGAATTTATAATATACTTTTTTAATTCATATTATAACTTAAACATGCAGATAGATATAAGTAATGGATTTACTTCGGATATTTTAACGCATCAATTGCAACCTATAATTTTATTCATTGATAATGGTAATGACGAGGAAAAGTTGAAATTTGCAGAATTATGCGCAAAATCACTGTATATAATTTGTACTGTTATTATTAACAGGTAATTTTACACTTTGTTCACGGTAATTTTATGTTTGTTAATTATAAATGGTTTGGAATTATTGTATTTATTGAAAAAAATTTTAATTGTAATAATCTGTATGAATAATAAAAATATTAACAATAATAATAATAATAATAATAATAATTAATAATAATAATAATAATAATAATAATAATAATAATAATAATAATAATAATAATAATAATAATAATAATAATAATAATAATAATAATAATAATAATAATAATAATAATAATAATAAATAATAATAATAATAAATAATAATAATAATAATAATAATAATAATAATAATAATAA
>NW_018108262.1:172480-181080 GCF_000183805.2 Loa loa
TATATATATATATATATATATATATATATATATATATATATATATATATATATATATCCATGTGTACCTTCTGGTGCAATTTGTAAATTTGAAGGTCAAAATGTTAATATTAATCAAAATTCTATTCGATGATGTCTTTTCCTTCAACTGTCGCATAAATTTAATTATTTCAGTTCGAAATCGAAAACAGTTAATGAAATGATCAATTCTCTTCAGGCCAATGATCATACCAACAGATTAATAGTTTTTTTAAGGGTGTGTTTTTATAACAACTTCTTTATTTGATTTTCAAATAACTCCGAAACTGAGTAAATTTTTCTTTCTGTTTTCTTGAATTCGGACAAACTAATAAGTAGCGATACAAGTTTTAAAAATAAATTCGAATGAACTACAACATAATGAGAAATGTATTTGTTAATTCAACTAATACTGAATTGGATAAAATATAATGATCAAGAACCGTATTTTAGGAGAAAATTTATGCATTAGATGTTGAAAGTGGCCTAGAAAGTGGAAATTTACTTCAACTTATTGCTCTTACTACTATTAATAAACCGATAAGTAGGTTGAATTTAAATATTTGAATATTTTATAAATCAATGCAAGAAAAGTTGAAATAATAGTATTTCGAAATTATATGACTTACTAGTAATTTGCATACAAATCATTGTGTCAAACATATTTTATTAAGAAGCCTCTAATGAAATTTCAATTTCGATTGAGGAATTTTATTGCTATCTTGTAAAACACTTTTTAACAAAAGGTTTACTACTGGTTCATTTATTCACAGGACGGAAAAAATGTTTCCGCAAATGTTTTAAATCAACAAATTTTTTAAATTTTCCTAAATTGTAAAAGTTTGACGGAGTGATTTTTTAAAAAAAACAGTGATAAATCCTTAGGTATATTAGCTACCGAAGATGTTCATCCACTTCGTTATGTACAAATGGCGCAAATAGATCAAATCTTTGGGGAACAGTTGATTGAAATCCCTTCTGAAGTACGAATTATTCAACGATCATATTGGGTAATTTTTCCTAAAGCTCACTTAATATTTCTTTTTTTGTAAAATATGACGTTTTAAATTCTGAAAAAAAGTGAGGAAAAATTATTTGAGGACAAAGATGATAAATTGGATGATACCGTTGATTATGGTGGTTGTCCGGTCATGGCAAAGGTTCGACAAGCAATGATGAAGGATGAACTTTGACATTGTTCATTTATATGTTCAATAAAATACGAATCAATTAATTTCTTTATTCCAAAAGTTTTTGCTTCCAATCAATGAAAATCTTTCTGAAATGAAAAAATTGATATTTCAACATGTTATGAAGTTAAAATTTTTGCATGTCCTATTTGCTTATCGGTAATGGTAATTACTTAATAATAATTAAATGGTAATTACTTAATAATAATTAAATGGTAATTACTTAATAATAATTAAATGTCAAAAAATATTTAGCTTTAACGCAACCTTTGTTTCTTCCATACATTTTTTGGTTATTTTTGAATAATTTAGATATAAATTAAATTGTTAAACTAATTTCACTTACTTGAATTCTTTACATTTATTACCTTATTTGCCTAAATCTTCTTTTTATGTTATCACCTTATCAAATTTTTTTAATTAGCCAGACTTATCGATGCAGATATTATTCCATGAAATGAATCGACGATAATTATTTGTTTGTTAATTGTCGATAGAAAAACTTTCATATTTGTTTATGGAGAAAAACAAAACTAACTAGTATTAAAACTTTCATGAAAATGTCGGCATTGAAATTAAAATTAAATTACCTCAGTAATTGATAATCAATTTATGACTTGTTCAGTAAAAAACTAATCAAGGGACTTATCTTAAATTCTAACAATTTATTGAAACTATTGGAAAAGTATTACGCTGATAACTTTAATTTTTCCCAAAAACTTCAAATCCTTATAATTAATGCTTGTTAACTTCATCAGTATAAGTCCTAAAATAAATCAATCATAATAGTTTCTTTTTTAAATTTGATAAATTTGAAATAAATCAATAAACGACAACAGAATTCTAGTGAAAAATAATTTCTTTATGAATGAAATTGATTCATAAGAAAAGTTTTTCTATGCAAGAATTTTATTTTCATGATTGATTAAAGTGGAAATAACAATAAAATTTTTCACGTCAAATAGTAATAATAATAAGGCACATAATGATACAAATGGAAGAAATGTTTTCATGAAAAAAAAAATTGAAACAGAAAAATAAACACCGCTTTATCATATCAGTAAGATGAAATTTACATGACACTTAAAATGAGACATTATTTTTTATAATAGCACCACTATTACTATACAGAGAACATCATTACTGTTGGTATAATTATTAAAATTTGTAAATTCCATAAGTTTGATGAAATGCCGCGCATCTGTCCTGATTCTGAAAATAAAATTTGAAGAAAAAAGAAGGAGTATTTTTTATTTTGATTTCAAAAACTTTAAAAATAAAATTATATATGTTAATTATATGGATGATGGAAAGTGTATTTTCATTAATTAAAAAAATATACTCTTTTTTTAAAAAAATTTTCTCTTTTATTTAAAATGATTATTTTTTGTCTTTTATGAAGGGAAAAGAAATTTATAATTAGAAATATATAATTGTCACATATGTTAAGCCGGAAATAATTCTAACCTAAAATATCAGTAATAAAACGGATAATTAGAAAGGAGGATACTTAAACTATTAAAAAATAATATATTGAAGTATAATAATACATCGAAGTAGTAATATATTGAAGTATGTTAGTATATTAAATATAATAATATATTTGCGAAAAAGTAATTGAGTTATAAAAAAAAAAAAATGAATAAGAAAATAATGGGAATAATTTTTTAAAAAAAAAACAAATTTTTTTCTTGTAAATATCCAGAACAAAAATCATTTTCGCCCAATTATTAAACAGAAATGATTGTGACAATTTGGAAAAAAATTATGATTTTTATCTAGTCAATTTTTTTCCCAATTTTCCCAATCATTACAAAAATTTAATGTTATTAAAAAAATGTAGTTGTCAAAGTTATGAAAGTTTTAGAATTTTAAAAAAAATCTGTTTTCAAATTTAAAAAGAAAAAATTCGAAATATCAGAAGTAATAGTACCTTTCATTTTTGGTATTTTAAAATTAACTGTAACATTCGATTCCATTTTTGATGATGATTCGGAAGATGGTTGTACAGAAGAAGCAAAATTGGTTAATTCATTTTCTGCATTTGTTGGTTCTGGATTTGGTTCTGGAACTGGTATATTTGTCGATGACATGTCTTTCATCCAATGAGATGCCAATTCGGTATCAGATGATAAAGTTAACTCCGGTTGTGGTATAGTTGAAAGTTCCAATTCCGGTAAAACGATATTACTAGTAGTTCCTTTACGTAAATTATTAGATGATGATAAATTATCGGTAGCTTCTAAGTTTGGCAATGATGAAGTTGTAATAATCCGTTGAATAGTAGAGGAACTAAATGGTGATACAGTTTGATCAATTGAAATATGTGTTGGACCGGAATCAAGTGAGAAATCTTCCTCCAATTTTGGATCATTAGCTGTACCGTATCCAGAAATTGAACAACTAGGATTAAACTTGCGTACCCATATGTGAAGCATGCTTACAACATGTTTTAAAGCTTGTTCGGTGCACTGTCTTGATAATTCGGTTGCTGCACATGAAAGCATAGTTTCTAGGCTAAAAATAAAATTTCATTTCAAATTAAAATTTGAATTTTAAATTGTTGTTACCTAAATTCCATATATACATATATATTTGCACAACTACTAGCATAAAAAGTATAATGGAAAATATATTCTAAAAAAAAAAATTTAATTTTAATAAATTTAAATTAAATTATGCCAGATTAAAAAAAAAAATTCTTCAATAAATACAGTTGCAATCAATTGATTAAATTAATGGATAAATAAAATAAAATATTGTTAAACTAACGTTGAACAAATTTTTTGTGAATTATCTTTAACTAATAAATCTAAGCCAACAAATGGTTCACTGCATTTCATTCCAATATCAGTATTAATAAATTGAGTAAGACAAGGTAAATAATATTTTGTTTTTGTTTCTTCTTTTCCACAAATTGTTCGAAAAAGTGCGACATTTGCTGATGAGATAGGTTCCACACGACATGACATATTTGTTAAACAATTTTCATATTCTTTTATTGCTTCACAAAATTCATTCCATTGTAAGCTATTCCTATAATTATAATTATTAAAATTATAAAAAAAATACGAAATTACTTATAACAATTAAAGTGTAACAAAAATATTTATTATTTTAAACAATAATTATGGAATTCCATTTCTCTTTTCTTTCTTTAAGTTATAAAAAATTGTTTTTTCTATATGTCTAGAGATCAAAGTTCATATAAAAGTTTTTTTTATTTTGAAATCAATTGCAAATTATTTTCCTTGCTAATTAATCGATATTAATGAGTAGAAATTAGAAAAAAACTAACAAAATTTAAATATTCTCTTGCAAATACATGTATTTGCATATTGTCTATATCTGACATGATAATTGCTAATTAATAGAACAGGTGAAAACTAGAGAGGACAATTTAAATGTCCCTTTGTAAGTTTGTTGAAATATTATAAAATACTATAATCCCCTTATCTTATTAAAGTTGAAAATTGAAAGAATGAAAAATAAATAATTTGGGACGATGGGAATATAGATATGAAAACCGGTATCACTTCTTTGATTATTATAAAAAAAAAAAGAAACTCTTCCAACCTAATTGTGATTTTAAATTATTCTTTACACTAACTAACTATACTCATGTTTAGAATAAAATGTGATAAGTGAAGGAGAAAGCAATTATCTATATGAAATAATAATTAAATAATTCATTACTTGATAAATGAAAGTGGTGTAAAGGTGAAGTGATCAATCAAATTTTCGCACTGTAAATAATCAACAATATCCGATTCAGCACAACTTGTTTTTATTGATGCTATAGGAATTTGTATATTGCATGATTTATTTAACTGCAAAAAAAATTTGAATTATGAATTTCTATTAAAATTAATGATTGAAAGGAAGCAAAGGAAGAAAAATTATTAAAAAAAAAAAAAAAACAAATAAAAAATTTCACATTTATACGCTTTGTTTTTCTCGTTTCTTTTCAATTACAAAAATGAAAATATTTCAATTTTCCGAATTTTCCTAAACATTTTAATCATTTTATTTAAAAATTAATAATTAAAATGAATTAAATCATTTCTTACCTGATTAGCAAATATATGCATTCCATCAAATGATAATGCTAATGCATCGTATCCACAAGTATTATGAATATATGGGGTGACACAATTTGCAACATTTGTTAAAAATGAACATTGCTGCTCTGATGCTGTCGATAGGAATGATGCTAAGCATTTTGATCCCTATGATAATTTTTTAATTAATAAAAAAAAATCTCTTTTTTCATTTGATGTAATTTTATTATTTCAAAAACAAAATTAATATAATTTGTAAAAACAAAAAAAAAACTGAAAAATTAAACAAAAAAAAAATTTCTTTTTTTTTGAACAAAATTAATTATGCTTCATTATTTCATTCCTTCAATTTTTTTTCAGTCAAAATTTTCGAACTTTTTTTCGACTAAAGTAATTTTAAAGTAGAGAAAAAAAATTAATTTTAATAATTAGTTTAAAATTCTGTTTAATGATAACAACAACAATATACCTGTGATGAAGTAATAGCAGATGTAAGACACATGGAATGCTTTTTGTACAAATCACGCCGCATGCAGACAAATTCCGCCAATGCATTTAGCGCCTTCTCTTTGATTGTTTCACAAATGGGATATGAACAAGCGGTTAATTTTGATGCATCAATACATAACTGTAAAATAATTAAGAAAAAAAATTAATTTCTTTAATAATTTTTCTTTTAAATATAAATCTGATAATATATCCAATATTTTTTTTTTATTTTTTTAAACAATTTAAGTAATTATTTCATCAACTAATTTTTTTTTTGTTTTTCCACTAATTAAAACTTACTAATTAATATACGTTATGCATAAATGAGGGCAGATAGTTTATTTAATAGCATTATTTGCAGAAAAAAAATTTTTTTTTACCACAGCAAAATTATCATTTACTTATAATTTTATGAATTTTTTAAATTAAACATTGTAAATAAAGTTAAGTAAATTGTAAGTAAATGGATAATAAGTTAATTTGCATAAATATGTACATATATATAAGCAGGTGTTAATTCAAAAATAAAATAAAATAAAATTTTAATTAAAAAATAAGAAATTATTTTAAAATTTCTCACAATTTTCAAGCGCTGTAAAAAAAAATCGATAGAAAATTAATTGAAATATCAAATTAAAAAAACAAAAAAAAAAAGAAAAAGGTGAAAATATTTTACCATATCGATATTTGATGGATCTCTTAGTAATGCAATTGGTAACATTCGATAATTTCGGTAAAAATTCCCGGTACATTCCGAATGTTTTTGTTGCATTTCTGCATCACATATTTGTGTTGTTGTATCAGAATTAGTTAATTTTAATTGATAATTAAATTTAATTGGACATATATCAGTTGCACTAATAGCACGTAATACATTTATTGGTATTGGACCACAACGTTGTATAACAATATGTTCAACACATTTGATAAATTTTGGTAAAATACGACGTAATGCTGTAAGATTGAATTGTTTTAATGTTGCTATCGTTGATCGTAAACATCTGCCAAATTCAGGTATTGATGCCTATAAAATGAATTTGGAAAAAAAAATTCAATATTAAATTAATAATTTAATAAAAAATTAACAAGAAATTAATAATTTCTTAACCTTTCTTATGTAACAATTAAAAACAAATTTTGTAATGAATTCCTCCATCTAAGGGCGATAATTAACGAAATTATGATTATAATGAAATCATTAATTTTCAAAAAAAAAAATTGCAAATTATAATTTTATGCCACCATTTTTCAATTATATAATAATTTGTCCAGTTTTTCAACTACAAAATGATTTGTTCAATTTTTCAATTACTAACATTATTGCTTTTATTAGCAGTATTTATATAGCATTACTGCTTAATATTTTGAAATTAAAACATTAATTTTTAATCCAAATTATTTTTTATTTTTTATTTTTTTGAAACAATTTAAAACAATATTATCTGATTGTTTTTTTTATCTTTCATAATAATTGTAACAAATCTCAAAAAAGAAAAAAATATGTAAGAAAAGTTATATTTAAGTCAGTAAAAAAAAGAAAAATTTAATCATTTGATTCAACATTATTGCTTTTATTAGCAATATATATATAGCATTACTGCTTAACAAAAAAAAAAATTTAATTTAAAATCAAAAGTAGAAAAATAGAAGGATATAAAAACTTAAATATAACTTTCTTTTTTGTAACATTAAAAAACATTGTTACCTGTTTAAAAACACATGCTAAATTATCATCAATAGCTTTAGCCGTATCAGGTTGATTACATATTCCATCACCAGCCTGAATTAAGCAATTTGAAACAGTACATTGTTGTCCTGATTGGTTCTCTATCAATGGCCTCAAACAATTCTTGAATTCGTTGGTCAAATTACAACCTTTCGCGAATATAGGTGCCAAATTCTTGACATTAGCTAAAAATTGCTGCAATCCACCCTGTAAATGTGATAGTATAATTAATTAGCTTTTAATTAAAATTCCATTATTGTAATTAAAAGATCAATTAATTCCATTGCTTAGCATAATTATATCTATTAAAATTAATTACTTCCCTATTTATTGATAAATCATTTTACCGTCCTCATGTATAAATAATATATATTTATTGATCGTAAATAAATTCAAAAGATTTTCTTACTTCAAATAATTCATCAATTCTAGAAGTTAATTGATTAATTGGTACAGCACAATGGTCGATAAGTGCATTTTGTTCAACCGTACAATTATAACCCACAATTGATTTATCTATAAAAATAAATTTTTATTTTTTAACTTCTTGATTTCATATTTATGGAAAAAAAGTTTTTGAAAAGTTCAACTCTATGAAAAAAAAACAAAATTTTCATTAGATTTTAGACAAAAAAATTATAGTCAAACAAAAATTAATTCATCGAATTTTTTAGTCAAAAAATTCATTCAAAGAAGATTAGTCAAAGATGATTATATCAATTATGGCTTTATAAACAATATTTAAAAAGCTATTATTCGATACGTACTTAGAGGTATTAAATGGATAGGGTGACACTTAGAAGAAACTATTAAATGAGTAAGGTAATTAGCCAAAAATTAACATCTGAGTGTGAAAATTCATAAGCCATATATTTACATAGCATTACTCTAAAATCAAAACTCAACAATTCACTTAAATATGCAAGAATTATAATAATCCAGTTCATAATTAAGATAAATAATTTAGTAGCTGAGTAAAAAATGATTGAATACGCAAATAAATAAATGGATAAATAAATAAATAAATAAATAAATAAATAAATAAATAAATAAATATATATATATATATATATATATATATATATATATATATATATATATATATATATATATATAT
>NW_018108262.1:181212-187943 GCF_000183805.2 Loa loa
AAATAAATAAATAAATAATAAATAAATAAATAAATAATATATATATATATATATATATATATATATATATATATATATATATATATATGAAGCTGGATAAGTAAGTAAATAAATAAGTAGACAAACAAATGAACCAGCGTAGAATTCGATAGAAAACCAAGTAAAAAGCAAAGAAATAAATTGTAAGCAAGTGGGAATAAAAAAAATCACCTATCCATTAAATTTAATTATCTATTTAATTTTTTTAATTATCTATTTAATTTTTTTTATTTCAGTGAAGAAAAAAATCATGCAGCAATAAAAATTTGTTAATTTTAACTACGAAAAATTGTTATAAGCGGACAAATTTCGAAGTAAGAAATTGAATTTTTAAAATTATTAAAAATTTAATCATTAATTTCATATTTTAAATTTTAACATAATAATTTACCATTTTGTTGCATTCCAATTTTGCATGTAGGATCAACGACATTTACAAATTTATCAATATAGTCGGTGACGAATTGCGCTCCAACTTGGCCACATTTCTCATTAATTGCTGGTATTGAGCAAGCAAGTAATTTTTGCGAACTTTGACAAGCTATTTGAGGTGAACTACGTGAAAATTCACTTACACATTCACGAATATGCTCACGTGTGGTCGTTTTACGGATGCATTGTCGCACCTAAAGTAATTTATCAAATTCTTATCATCTTATCAACTGTTAATTTTATTCTATCAATTAATTTCAGCTGATTGATTTCTTTGTAACTTGGCTAATCTTCATCAATCAATTTAAATTAACTCCTTTTGAATTTATAATCAATTAATTAATCTTATATCATTAGTTTCATTTTCCTTTACCCATATTTATTCCATTATCAACATTCATTTCCCGATTTCATTTTCGTTTTTTTTTTTAATCACGCTAATTAATTTTAGTTAATTAATTCCTTTATGTCAGTCAGTCTATTTTTATTTCCTTTTCTTCACTATCCTGATTCCATTTTCATCCTCTTTTTCTTAAAACATTCTATTTTAATATCATATTATCTCACCTGTATATATGTGTTATATCCGGGACCACAAGCAAAATTAAACATCGATATCATTCCTTTGGCCCATAATGGAAGACAGCTAATATTAGCTTGACATTTTTTAAATTCGACAAAATGCTTGCAAGCTTCATCAATTTGTTTTGGCTGTTTAATAACAGCTAAGGGATGAGGTTGAAATGTAGTAATTGTTTGAATGCATGATGCGAATTGTTTCTGTTCAGCCAATTGACAGACGACAACAGATTGTGATGTCGGTTGAACTTAAAATAAAAGTACAAAATGAATTAATTAAAAAAACTGAATAAAAAACTATGAAGCTCTTTCAGGCTTTTATTAAACAGTAATTTGATAAGTCTAAAGCGAAAAATAATAATATCAATAATAAATCTAAAATACAGTAGTCAAAATATACAAAAAGTTAAAATATGTATTGAAATTTGATTCATTAATTGTTTCTGTTAATCAATCTACTACTGTAATTAATTTAAAGAATAGAAGCGACGAAAATTATGAATGAAAATTATACGCTATCAATTAAAAAGATAATGCTAATTTTTTTGTTGAACCAGAAAAAAAAATTATTGTCGAAAAAAAATTTTTATTTTTTGCCAAATAAACAAAAAAAGCTTATCATTGTTGGTTTAGGAATTGGTGCAGCAATTATTGGTCGTGCAATAATTTCATCCAAATTATTTGGACGTTTTTCGGGACAACCTTCTTCAATCCCTAATTCCATCACCTGTAATTTAAATATTTTACGATGTTTACAACATAACATCTATCCAGTAGCTACAGTAATTTCGGTTTTATTTTTTCCTTTGAGAATAAATTTTATAGTTTACATAAAAAAGAAATACAAACCAATTGTCGCAATTGTTGTAAATTTTGAATAGCTTCTATTGAACACATTTCCATAAAAATCTTTTCGCCACATTCGAATGCATCCCGAATGAGATAATATGAATTACAAAGGTATGCTTCGCTATGAATTCCCCTAAAATTATGCCAAAATTTCAAAAGGTCTTAATTAATTAATTATTGGATAGAAGATTTTGTTTAGTATTTTAATTTCACTTAGAAAAAAAAAGCAGATATTGAATGAATTTTTGTAAAAAAATTTTAGATGAATTATCAAAGAAGATGCCTAGGTGAAAAAGTATTAGTGTAATACAGAGAAATGCATTAGACTAAAATTCTAACAATATCAAAAAATGAAATAAATAAATTCTTGCATTAATTAAAATGATTAAATGAAAGAAAGAAGCAGAAAAGGGAAAGAAGGCTAGCAGTCATTTAATTTATTTGATAAAATGATAAAAATTAAAAAGTATTAAAAGATAGCAGTTAATTTGTCAGTATTAATTGGTATTAATATTAAGTTAAGAGAAAAATTCCAATAAATCCGCTCAAAAAAAAAACCTTTAAATAAAGAAATCTGCCCAATAATTTTGATATCATTTCTTCTTTTTTTTGTTTTTACAAAAGGAAATATATTTATGATTAGGATTTAGAATAAAAATCATTGCGAGATGATTCTGTTTTCAATGGTTGTAAATTATTAGCAAAGCAATGAATAAATAAACATATGACTAAACAAATCAATTAATTAATTATTAAATAAATGAATAAAAAAATGAAAAATGAGCAGATAGGCGAATAAATAAATCAACAAACAAATAAGTAAATAAACAAGTAAATGTATAGAAAAATAAATGGATGAAAAATAAATAAATAAAAAAACAAGAAAATAAGTGAACAAATAAATAAAAAGACAAGTAAATAAATGGACAAATAAGTAAGCAAACAAACAAATGTATAAAGAATAAATGAATGAAAGAATAAATGACAAATAAGCAAACCGAACAAATAAACAAACAGATAAATATATGAAAAGCAAGTGAACCAAAAGATAAACAGGCAAACAAATAAACAAGCAAGCAACAAGTAAATTAGTAAACAAATAAACAAATAAACAAACAAACAAATAATCAAACAAATAAATAAGCAAACAAATAAGTGGGCAAATAAATAAGCAAACAAACAATGCATAAAAAATAAATGAATGAAAGAATAAATAACAAATAAACAAACCAAGTAAGCAAACAAATATGTAAAAAATGGATGAACTGAAAGATAAACAAGTAAACGAGTAAATCAACAAACGAAAAAACAAATAAATAAATAGACAAATAAATAAACAAATAAATGAGCAAACAAATAAATAAGTAAACAAATAAATAAGCGAACAAACAACTGCATAAAAAATAAATGTGTGGAAGAGTAAATAACAAATAAGTAAGTAACCGAACAAATAAAGTGAACAAATAAGCAAACAAATAAATATATAAAAAATAAATGAACCAAAACATAAACAAATGGACAAATAAATAAAAAACAAATAAACAAATAAATAAACAGGTAAATAAAGGAATAAACAAAACAAACAAATGAGCAAATAAATAAAAAACAAATGGACAAATAAATAAACAAATAACTAAACAAATAAATAAGCAAATAAATGGGTTAATAAATATATTAAAAAAAAGTGAATGAAAGAATAATCAAATGAACGAATATTAATAAATCAAACTAATAATATATACATATAATTTATGCGTCCTTCCTTAATACTATATTTATCAAAATAAGCAAAAAAACAATAAAATATGCTAAAAATAACTTGTAACATATTGTGTATTGCTAGGCCAAGGCTACTTAATCCGGATTGGCATGTACTGGTACGATGTTTAATCTTTTGAATGCATTCGTTATTTCCGTGTAATAACCTACGTGTACGTTTACTACAAATGGGTGATAATCCAATCCTGAAATAATTTCAATCAATTAATATCATATTTATAGTAAATCAATTACAAATAAAGCCAGTAATTAAATCAATTAAGAACTGAATAATAAAGATAAAATACTATCAATTTTGTTTGTTTATTTATTTAATAAATCATATATCAATGTAATTTTTTTGCATTCATCAATTTCACCAGTAAAAATAATAAAAATTTTGATATTAAAAAAAAAAACCAATGAAATAAAAATATGATTTTTTCGAAAATTTGCTCAATTTAATTCCTTTTTCTTGCTTCAAAATAAAATACATCAAAAAATAGCTATGCTTTTAATTTAATCACATTTGCTTAATTTTATTAGCATCCATTAAAAGTTTAGCACCTTGCAAGAGTATTTAATGGTGAATTAAATGCACATCGTTTTCCATTTGAATGAACAAATACCGTATTACTGATACAGTTATCATATTTATTATACAAATTGCAAATTCCAGAAATGATCGTTGAATTTGGTTGACTAATTTCATGCAAAAAATTGAGACTATTTAATTCGGCTACTTTTCGATTAACTTCAACAAGTTCCACCAAACATGTTAACGCCAAATTTTCCTTAAATTATTACTTCATTTCTTTGTCTTTTGCTTTTTTTCTCTTTAATCAAATATATTATTAATTAAAATTATAAATCAAATTTAAAAGATATAAATATGCTAAAAAAATGTTGTGTTCATTAATGTTTGTTTTCCAAAGATTAAATTATTATTAAGATATTGAAAATTACTATACGATGAAATTAATATTTTTTCTTCCTTTTTTTTTTAATAATAATTCATATTACTAAAATTATATACCTGTTCAGAGTTACATCGTACATTCTTTGGATTTAATTTGAATTCGTCATCATTTATTAATTTCGTATCCGTAATTGTTTCAGCATAACAATGATGCATAATTAAATCATCATTTAATGCATCTTGCACTTCTACAACAACATTTTGCGCTTCTATTGTGCATGCATCAAGCATTATACGTAGCACGCAATCGATATTATTGCTAAATTGCTCCAATCCATTGCAGATTGTTTCATTTTTTGGCTTAAATATTAATATTATTTTAAAATAAAGGGAATGAAATAAGGTAAAGTGAAAAAAAAGTGAAGAAAATATTATTATATTATTAAGTTAGATTATTCAAATTTAATTCAATTACTATTAAACTTTCGTACGCAAATAGTAATATCATCAGATGATTTTTCACATAATGATATTTCACATAATTCAAAAATATTACATATATAAAAATCATAATGAATGGCAATTATCAGTATTATAGTAATTATCAGTAATGTATGTAAGAATAGCATTATCAAGAGATCACTATTATCAGTCTTATGAACAAAAAAAAAAACATTGTTATCATAATTATGCATTTCGTTATTATAATTAACAAAGCTGTTATAATTATTAAAAGGAATACTATATTGAATAATAAATAAATGATTTTATATAAAAGTAAAAATAGAACTTTTTAAATGAGAAATGAAGATGAAAAGGAAAGAAATAAACTTGATTTAGTTTATTTTTTTATGCAAAATTTCAACATTTTGATTTTTACAATTATATTTCAAATTGAAACACAAAAAAATTTCGCTTGCAAGTTTTGTTAAATAAATTTTATTAATAACAAGAAGGTGGAAAAAAACAGAAAAGATTGTGTTTAATTGCATAAAGTGATTATTTAAATGAAAGAAAAAATCTGAAGAAAGTTTTCACAATAAATTTTATTCTATCAAAAAATTGGAATAAAAATATCAATCAATTTATTAGTAATAATAGTAATTAATATACCAGAAATGGAAATGATTTACCTTTTGATAACATTGAGTTAAACTTGATGAAGCATTAATAAAGCATTCCTTTTGTTGCATTAATTTTTCTTGATGTTCACAAATGACACGATAGATTGGTTTCCATTTCGTTTCATTAATAATTTGTGAACAAATTGAATTAACATTACTGAACATATACAGTATATCATACGGTATGCCATCATGTTTCAAATTGACCCTATCATCTAAAATTAATTGATGAATTGAAAAGTATTTAAAGGTATTTAAAAAGTATTACAAATTAATCATACATTGCAATTTTTCAAAAAAAAAAAAGAACGACCGTTTCCGAATATTTACTTTGTTTTAGTCAATTTACTTTTAATTAAATTTATTAAAAATTTAATTTCCCAAAAATTCCCTCAGTCGTCATACTCAATCATTTTAAGAAATCATAATATTAATTATAATTCATGCCGTTTATTTGTTTATATAAATTTTAGCCCAAACAACAACTTCAGATAATGATAATTTCTAAATGAACTTCATTTCTGTGCATTTTCTTAACTTTGATTATTTGAAATGAATTATTGGCATTAGAATATAATGATATTTTTTAGTACTTACATTCTATTACTTTGAAAATTTGAACTTTTGAAATACATATATGCTTACAATTAAATACACATTACATTCATTTAATTTCACAGTCAATAACAGATTAATAAAAGAATTTTTAATTGACAAATCAATAATTTATTAAATATTAGTCTTGCAATATTTTAAACTGTAAAGTATTTTAACAAATAGTAGTTTTTCATTAAGATCATTATATTTATTGTTCTATTATTATTGTCCTATTTTATTATTATTGTCATTATTATTATTATTATTATTATTATTATTATTATTATTATTATTATTATTATTATTATTATTATTATTATTATTATTATTATTATTATTATTATTATTATTAATTATTTATTATTATTATTATTATTATTATTATTATTATTATTATTATTATTATTATTATTATTATTATTATTATTATTATT
>NW_018108262.1:187978-190016 GCF_000183805.2 Loa loa
ATTATTATTATTATTATTATTATTATTATTATTATTATTATTATTATTATTATTATTATTATTATTATTATTATTATATTATTATTATTATTATTATTATTATTATTATTATTATTATTATTATTATTATTATTTATTTATTATTTATTATTATTATTATTATTATTATTATTATTATTATTATTATTATTATTATTATTATTATTATTATTATTATTATTATTATTATTATTATTATTATTATTATTATTATTACCACTATCACTGATTGATGCATATTACATTACGGTTATCCATTGCTATGCTTTGATACCTGATAATTTTTGTATTAGTTATTTATGAAAATATTGCATTAGAAATGAAATATTTTAAAAATCTATAATTTTCCAATAATTATATTCTAAATTTTTCCTAATTAATGCATTAATAGTTTTAATCGAAATGAAATGAAATGAAATGAAATGAAATGAAATGATTACAGTACCAGTTGAGAATGACGAAATGCTTGAAGTTATTGCTGTAATATATGAACAATCCAATTGTGTATACATATGTTCTGTTTCACTTTCAAGTGGTTCAATTACTTCCAAAGCATTTGTTGTACAATCATTTTGATCATTTTGTTGTACACAACGTAAATCAGATCTTATCGATGCTAATATTTTGCATATCGGTGGTGCTTGCTGATTTATAACATTGCTGAAATTATCCTTCAAATATTATTGATTCATCTTTCCCAATTTTTTCCTTTCTTTCTTTTTCTTTTTTTTTTTAAATCCCTTTCTTTAATCCACCCAATTTTCTAGAAATACTTAATATGTTGTCATGGAAGAATTAATTATCTTTACTTTTGTTAAGGAAGAAAAAAAAACAAAACTATCTTATTGATAAAATGATAAATTGAAAATGTTGAAGGGAACTGTTTATAGTAAAATGTTAAGAATTTATTATTTAATTGTTGAAATAATATTTTAATTTTATTTGTATCATATGCATTTAATTGAAAAATTTTTGCAAAAATATATGAAATAAAATAACATTTGATGCATTTGATTCAACATTATTTTATTTAATTTAAAATATAAATCAAAATATAGATTAAAAATTTTAGTTATTTTTTCACTTTTTTTAAATTATAAATTTAGTATTATATTTTATTTTAAAAATTCCATTCTTTTTCTCTTTTTGTTCAACTTTCTTCTAGCCAAAAAAAGAAAAAAAGAAATTATTAATTGTTTGAATTTTTAATTTTCTACTGTCAATTTATTCTTTATTTTCTTTGTCTCAATTTTTTTGTCTTCGAAAGTTTTAGAAAATCGAATTTGTTAGTTCCATTCATTTGATGACAATTTAGAAAAAAAAAAATCAAATAATCGATTTATATATATTTCGAATCTTTTCTGCACTTAGTGATAATAAGTTAATTTTTGATTTTAGAAATGCTAAATGAATAAATTACCAAAATACCAATAATACTATTATATCAGTGACATTTTTCTTTTTTCCTCTTTCTTCTTTTGCCAATAAAAAAAACGAGCAGAATATTTCATTCGTATTAGTGATTGAAATGATCAGATAAATATCGACAAACAAATTATTTCCATATGTTCATAAGAATGAGATTAAAATTTTGAAATGTAATTGAAATGTATTTCTGTTACATTTATGGCATTGATAGCTTCATAAAAACGATGTTTGAAATGAGTCATACAAATATTTGACCTTGAACTAGAATGAGAAGTAATTAAAATGAAATAATTTTGGGAATTTGAAATTTTATATTATTTCATTTACCTTCCGTATTTAATTACATTAATTTTCTTTTCCATTTTTTTCAAGTACATAAGTGCATTTTTTCTAACAATTTTTAAATTCAACAAATTCTGATTTGTTATCAGTTTATCATTTTTCACCATGTAGAATTGCGCCTTTTTTCCGTATCTCAAATGAAATTAAAATTTTTTTTGATACTGAAAATATATATATATATATGAACCTGTATTTAACTGCTTAAATTTTTTCCAAAACGAAAAAATTT
>NW_018108262.1:191198-197125 GCF_000183805.2 Loa loa
CTATATATATATATATATATATATATATATATATATATATATATATATATATATAAACTTTTTCTACTGATAAGTTACATTAGAAAGTCAAATCACGTTAAATTAATTGTATGCATGTATTAAATTGATTAATTACGATTAATTATATATCGTACGTGTGTGAATTAATTAATTAATTATATACATATGTGTTAAACTAACTATATGTATGTGAATTTTTCTCATCGATAACTTATATTGCAAAGTGAAATCACGTTTTTATAAATGTTTTCATAATTTATTGATATAAAACTTTGTTTGAGTGATGGTTTATTGAATGAAGTAAGAAAAAAATAAACCAAATGTTACGAAATAATATGCAAAAAAAAAAATTTTTTTTGGATATAATTTTGAAAAAAATTCCTCCAATAAAAGCTTAAATTTCTTCTATTTTTTTATTGTAACAAAAAAAAATCAAACAAATAATACAAAATTTTTCAAATAATTTTTTAAAATATTTTCAGATAATTTAAATTTTTGCAAGACAAAAAACAAAAAAAAAACTATTGAACTTACTTAATTGGACATTGCTGATTTCGGACATTTGCAAAACAACTTTTATATTCTTTAATCGATGGCATCAATAATTGACAAGCATATAATTCGATACTATTCCAGAATTCAATCGATTTTGGCAATTTACATCCGCTAATATTCAACGTTTCCGTGCATGTCCGAAATTCTAACAACAATTCACATCCTTGGTCGATTATCCGCCATCTGTAAATAGCATAACTTCGTAAAAAGAAATTAATTTTTATTTTTCAAATTTTTTATTTCCAACAAATTTCTGTTTTATTTCCTTTTTTAAAATTTTCCTTATATTTCAAATTTTTGATATTTTACATTTTATTATTGTTAAAATTTAAAAAAAAAGATGCCATCGTTATCATTAAAAGTTGATTAATATTAATTAATTTACAAATTAATTTATATCGATCATATTGTTAATTGCATAATTTTTTTTTCTTTTTGCAAACTGTATTTGCAGATTCAAATTACTAATGTTTAATTAGCAGACATTTTAATTTAGAATAGCATTGATGCATTTATGTCCTTTTTCAGTTATTTGTTAATTTACCTTATGGTATATCCAATAGATTTTAATTTACAATGAAATCTAGTTTTATTTAGTGATTCTTACAAGGATGTATGATTAACAAACAATCATTGTTGCCAAAACTTGTATTGCAACCATTATCATCAGAATTATCATCTTGTATTGTGATTATATCTCACATTGCTCATTTAAATTTGATCACAAAATAAACATCAAATTTGTCATTTATCAAAATAAATGTACTGATTTTAATTCTTTTTCTTCTTTTTTTTTTAAAAAAATTGTTTACAAACGTGTTAATTTGACTTCACCTAATTTACGAATTAATTAGCAAACAAAGTATTGAATGAAAAATAAATGCTAGAAATAAAATTGAAAGAATGAAAAATGTATTGAAAATAAGTTGATAGAAGAGGAATGAATACTTAAAATTTATGGAGGGGAAAAATTGCAAGCAAAAAAAGATATTGTCACGTATAATACTTGAAAAAAAAAGAAAAAAGAGTTGGATGAAAATTTTCACGTATCATTTTCTCGCATTTTTTTTTCTTTCTAATAATATATCATTTTTGTATCAACGTGAAACTGAAATCATTTTAACGTAAGTTAGTTGTTACATTTCATTTCCTTACAACATTCTCATTGCATATAATTATCAAATAACGAGTTCTAATTCTAATATTTTCTACTTTTTTTAAGAATTTTTTTTTTGGAAATTTTTGAAACTTAAACTTAAAAGTTTTAGAAATTTTGGGATTTGAGCTTACTACAATTCTCATGATAACTTTATGGAATTTGAACTTACCACAGTTCTCATGATAACTCTACCCACTATCACTTATCCTGGCAATTCTCATGATAACTCTACCTACTATCACTTATCCTGACAATTCTCATGATAACTCTATTCACTATTACTTATCCTGACAACTTAGTTTGATTATTTATCATAATTACGCCGCTTTCTTTTACTTGTATTTCATGATAAATATTGCCTTTCTTACTATAATTTTTCTTCCTCACTTATTTTTTTCTCTTTTGTCTTAATCTTTTTTACATTTCTACTCCATAGACAAACCAAAACAGTAGAAAGGCAATTAATTAATTAACTATACAGAGAACAAAACAATGAAGTTTATTTTAACCATATCAAAACTTATCACTGTTTCATTATATCTTTCAATCTCTTGCACTGTTAAAATTGAATGGACCCAAAATGATTTCATTTTTTATATGAAAAAAAAAGGAAAAGTATATCCGCAGTAAACATTAATTTTATCATTTTTGTTTGAAAATATTAAATCGAATAATGCAATTATTATGTTAAAAAATAACAGATTTTAAGTGAAATAATCAAATTTTAGGGAGCAAAAAGAATTTATATTGTATAATTTTGAAAATTTATTGATCAAATTGAAATAACAAACAAATTTTACGGGAATGTTTTTTTTTTGTTTTTTGGAAAATATTTTGCATGCAATTCTATTAACTATTAAAATTAGCTTACAGTTTCGATGATTCAATTTTTCTTCCATCTTTATCATTCACTCTCTAATATTAGCTAATTTAGAATTTTACCAAAAATTAATTTTACCATTATAAATGGATTATTACGTAAATAATTTAACACACTTAACAAAGTGCATCTAAAATTGAAATGAAATTAAAGCACTTTAATTCATTACACTATTCAAAATACATCAAAAAATGGGTAAATGACACTTCAAGCAAATTTAGGACAACAAAGACAATTTCGATTTTTTTTCAAATCAAAATTATCCTAATTTAAAATTTTTGACAACATTTTTATGCAACGGTAAACATGTTTTTATTTATCAACAAACCAAAATTTAGCTAAAATTTCAAAAAAAAAAAAAAAATGCAAGATAATTTTTGTTGAAAATTTTGCTATTTCAACGCTATCAAATTTGAAATTTCGAGAAGTTTTTGAGTGATATTAAATTTAAATGTCATTTTATTTAGCCAATTAGTTTCTTTTTTCACTCACAATGTTATCTTCATTAAAACACTTTGCTTTAATTTTTCATCGTTGACCTCCAGTTTTATCAAATGTAATTTTGTTAGAAAAATGACATTGAACTTAGCAGCTTTGAAATTTCATCTACAAAAAAAAAAAGGTAAAGAAAAGAAAGGAAAAGAAAGAAAGGAATTGACTTGGTGTAGTGTACAATCAAGGTCATTTCCTTTTTTTTTAACTACAAATTAAATATTTTAGTTGAAATAGTTTGAAATGTCGATTGAAATTTGTTGTGAAAATTTTTAGATTGAATTCTTCCTAACTTTTTTTCGTCTAATTTCAAACAAAATATTTCTTAACTTTTTTTTTAAATTTCAATTCAAAAAGAAAGAAAATGAATGAGTGGATTGAATGATTTGTTTTGCATTAGAATTATAATGCTTCCTTACGTATGGATGACATAAATTACGAAAAATACCTTTAAATAAAAACTCTGAAGAAAGAAGAAAAGAAATTTCTTGAAAAAGAAATTGAAAAGAGAAAAAAATTTTTTTGATAAAAAGAAATTTCTTGAAAAAGAAATTGAGAAAGAAGAAAAGGAATTCCTTGGAAAAGAAATTGAAAAAAAAAGGAAGGAAATTTCTAAAAAAAAAGAAATAAAGAATCAAAGAAATTATAAAGAATCTAAAAATCCAACTGTAACTAATTTTTTTTTTTTAATATCATTATTTTGCCTCAATTCCTTTCCTTTAAATCTAAAATAATTTAACATTAAAACAAAGTAGTTCATATTGCCGTACTTTTTGCCATATTCTATACAAATTCATTTATTTATCGATAATATTTTTGATAATTCTTTCGTAAAAAATGATAAAAAAAAAAAGGAAAGAATTGAAAAGGCAAAAGTAAATATTCTTAGATGACAAAATGATAAAAAGATTTCGACAAAAAAATTGATAAAAATACGGGGATTAAAAAGTATATTTTAGTAAAAAAACAAAAAATAAATAAAAATAAAACGAAATTTTTCCATATAGTGCGACAATTCTTTTGTATTTATTGATATTTTATCCTTTTTTCTTTTTTTTTTTTAGATTGATATACACTAAAAAGGTTGAAACTTTTTGCAAGCGAAATATTTCTTTCAAAAACTTCGTAAAATCAGTTTACTGAAACTTGCAGTAATTAATTCCTAATCAAATCGATTTTCATCTGATACAATTGTTGTAACATTATAATATTTAATTTTTTTGATTAACAATATTTACTTTACCTTATTTTATTTATTTAAAACTCATCGTATCACAAAAGGAAAAAATATATTATTGCAGTATTTCGATACAAGGATTATTATTTTGAAATAAAATTTTGAAATCATTCATTCTCACCCAAAAAAAAAGAAAAAAAGGATTGTTTTTTTTCTATTGTATTAAATTTGGACATATAATTAGAACTTATAAAATTGAGGAAAAATTGATGAATAACGTATAATTATATTTAGAATGTAAAAAATTAATCATTCCAAGATAAAGTTTTAAATGGGAAAAAACTTATTTGATTAGTTAATAAAGATAAGATCTCTTTTTTTTTTTACCTTGTTTCGTCATTTAATATGGATGAATTTGTCAAATTAACTTGTTCTAAATTCTTGATCCAATCGGTAAGATCTGTGGAGCATTGATTTACTCGTATTTGTATAATATTGGAGCAACCGTATGTATGATTTATTGAAGGATAACTTTTTGTTCCATCAGATCGTAGTAATGGTGAAATGGAAATAGGTAATTGATCAATGGATGGAAATGTTACAATATGATCAAATGGATCATCAAGAGTTTCCTCAGTGGTAGTCGGATATTCGATATTTTCACTAGATTCAATTGGTTGAAACAATGCTGTAGTAGATCGGATCTTCTCATCTGATAAATCATGACAATCTGTTTCACCATCATTGATCCAGTCCTGAGGAATACAGGAACCATCACCACATCGGAATGTATTCGACGGGCAATGATATTGTCGTATGATAGAGCTTCGATTTTTGACTAATATTTTAGAGGAAACTTGTGCAGCGGTATCCAAATTATGGCCAATAATACTAGGTATTTGAGCACCTACACCGGAATTTAATTGGATATCTGAAATAGTTGGATGTTGGGTAACAGAACCCAAACATAGTGATGGCAAAATTAGGAATACAGTTAAAAATATCCTTCTTTCCAGAAATTTTATTATTATTAATGATGGCAATAAAGCTGACGAAAGCGACAACGACAATGATGACAGGATCATAATAATAATTTTATAGAACAGTGCTGCTACTATTGTCGATCGCCACTATCAGACATCACATCGGCATTTGATCTACCGCAAACATACGCAAACCTGTGACATACACCAAAAATTCGGCAATTGTCATCTCTACCTATCGATGGGTTGGTCTTTTGGTTGATGACAAAATCACCGCGATGGCCGCAAGGGGGAAAAACCTTCAACGGTGTTATTACTTTCTGAGCAAATGGGGCCATCATTCCCCGCCCATCAACCAATCGACTGATCGGTGAGTGACCCGGCAATTCCCTCTTCCATTTTTAACGATTTAGATAACAGAGCCTAAAGGATAAAAATATATCCTCCTCCTCCCCCTCTTCCTCCTCCTCCACTTCCTCTTGCAATAGCAAATACTACTGCTACTACTACTAATGATCGGATAATAATGGCTCCTATTATTGCAGTTGATGATGATGATGATAATGATGATGATGATAGATGATGATGGGTGGATGATGATGATGATGATGATGATAATGATGATGATGATGATGATGATGATAATGATGATGATGATAA
>NW_018108262.1:197344-213431 GCF_000183805.2 Loa loa
TGATGATGATGATGATGATGATGATAATGATGATGATGATGATGATGATGATAATGATGATGATGATAATGATTATGGTGATGATGATGATGATGATGATGATGATAATGATGATGATGATAATGATGATGATTGATAATGATGATGATGATGATGATGAAAATGGTATGGATAATAAATAGTAATGTAGAGGAGATTAAATGAGTTGGATAAAAGAGGTTGATGTGTTTTGGCCTCGATGACTTACATTTAAATTTAAAATTTAATCGTTCCTTGGTAGCTTTAAAAATTTTTTCCAATCTTTCTTATTTTCAATGCAATAAAAAGGGGAATGAATTCGAGGGACAATAAATTAAATGCGATAAAATATCTCATTTTTAAAAAAAGTATTTTTCAAAAGTTAGCGTATCATTTCAAATCTTTATAGAATATTTTTTGAAAAAAAAAGATTGTCTTTGAATTAATTACTTTTTATTGCATTAAAAATATGGAAGATAGAGAAAAATTTTTTGTTAAAAGCCTATTCTTAATAAATAAATTAAATTTTTTAACAAAATTGAAACGGTATTTTGATATTCTATTCTTGAAATTATATTATGGATACAATGGATGATACTATTATAACTATTACTGATAGACTTGTTTTATAAATTAGTAAATAGCATAAAACAATGTAGTAATACTGACTTAAATTTAAAAATAAAAGAAAAAATGTTATAGGTTTCAGAATAGTAAATTAAAAAATATGCGGTAATTATTTTTTACCAATGAACCAGTCTTTCATCAATTCCCTTTTCTCACCTGTATGTCTAAAGCTATTCTAGTTTTAGGGGAAAAAAAATGACTTTCAAGCAAACTTTCTGAAGAATTAAAAAAAAAGAAAAAGCTTTTCCATTAATTATGACAGGAACAAACAAAACGTCCAAAATTTTGAAATTGTAAAATTTCTGAGAAGAGTCGAGAATTTTTTTTGCATCAAGATATGAATTAAAAGTAATCAATGAACTATTCAAATGAATTTTTTTTAAAAAAAAAATCATTCGATAATCCAACAACTACAGTTAAATTTCGATGAATAGAATTATAATGAATTGGTATTGTTGAAATGAATGTAAACTTAAATTTAATTTCAATTACTCAATAAACGATGAAAAACTTGTTTGAAACGACGAAATTATTGAAATTGGATTTCCTCATAAAAATTATGTTCTAATCAATCGAATGATGCAGATGTGTTCATTAGAGAAAACTTGAAGAGAAAGGATAAGGGAAGCGATAAAAAGGGAATGAAATAGAAATTGTCAAATTTCTTCGTAATATATTTTTAATCTAATTTTGCCAATTATTTTAAAGATTGTAATAATACTTTTATCTATAAAATGCAATATTGTTTGCTATCAGTAAATTGTTCGAAAAAGGCTCGACAGAATGAATTTTATAATGGTTTAATAACAGTTAATAACTTAGCTCAACTTTTTAACCTATTTACAACAATTTTGAAATTAAACTTAAACACAAATGCTTGTGAACCATTTCAGTCTGTAATTAAAAAGACGATTTTCATTGTTTGCTATGAAAAACTTCGAATCTCAAGATAATTAGAAAGAAGATTTAGATCAGAAATCTAATTGAAAGTAAGGATTCTTTTTGGAAAAATTAATTGAACTTGATACTTTCAATCTAATTTGTTAATTATTTTTGAGATTGCAATAACACATTTATTCATCAAGTAATTTTTCCAAAAGAACAATAATATTGTTCACTATCAATAAACTGTCTAAAAAGGACTGACTGGACAACTTCATAGAATTAATAACAGTTTTAAAATTATTGGAGTAGGAAAAGAATTATTTATGAAAATATTTTAATTTGTTACAATTCGTTTTAATATCATTGTTTAGAATTTTTAGTTTTTGCTTGAATTCTTAGAAACTCTTACTTCTAAACAATCATCTAAGCAATGAAGTTCATTTATTTGTATTTTTAACCAACAAAGCTTATTTTTATTTTCAAACAGTAAAATCTATTTCTTTCTACTTCTGAATAACAAAATTTATTTATTTTTGCTTGTAAGCAACAAAATTTATTTATTCCTAATAAATTCTTTTCTCATTGTACAAATATTTGTTCATTTAATGTTAATTTAAAAGAAAATTTGGTTTTTTTTTTAAAAAAAATAAATTTCAGAATTTATGAAAGGAAAGTGCGAAACGCTGATATTCTATCGAATTTTTTTTTTACTTTTCAATTATTGTGACCTTCATAATACTAGTAATTGCCAGTAAAAAAAGAATCATAATATTTTGGGGAAAAAAATTTAAAAATGAGAAATTGGTCCTTAAAATTAATATCACTAAAAATGTTAATGATATTATACTAAAAATATTGATATCTGACTAATATTATATTATCAATATTAGACCTGCGATGAAACTATTAGGCATTTCAAATGTCGTTTTAAAATTTTCCAACTATTTGCAAGCTTTATATTGGAAAATAAATCCTACAAAATACTGCGAAATTATCAAGTTATCATTTAATTAAAACAAGAGCCTAAGATTGAAACTTGAAGTTTTCGAAATATTGGTAATATAATGTTAACCAAAAAAAAGGAACATGAGGAAAAAAGGCTGTTACTTAATTTTATAATATATGAATAACAAAGAATTAACAGAAAAAATTTTAGACAATTTGATGATAAATTTGTGATATAAGATGGGAAAAGCAGATAATCAATGTTGGATGGAAAAACAAATTATCAAAAGTGATCAGTAACAATTACGGAAAATGATCTCTTGCAATTGATGATAAAAAGTACCAAAGAAGTATGATATGATTTTCGATGGAAATAATTATTAAGTCATTTATTAGAGGAATGCTTACAATACCTCAATATTTATGTGATTATGGATTGTAAATTAAATTTCGAAAACTTCAAGTTTCAATCTTAGGCTCTTGTTTTAATTAAATGATAACTTGATAATTTCGCAGTACTATGTAGAATTTATTTTCCAATATAAAGCTTGCAAATAGTTGGAAAATTTTAAAACGACATTTGAAATGCCTAATAGTTTCATCGCAGGTCTAATATTGATAATATAATATTAGTCAGAAATTGATGTATTTTCTATGATTTTTTATCTCATTCTTTTTTTTTTCACCTGCAAGTAAATTTGAAATTTTCAACAATGAACAAATTGCAGTAATAAATATTTGTTGAATTTACGATAATGCGATAAAATGATTGTGTATGCTAGCAGTCTAATTGCAATGCTATTCTAATTAAGGTGCCGGTTAAAACAATGCCATTGAACATGATATTACGTGATAATTTATTAAACATATTTTTTTGAAACGATTTTACAATTCATCTAAGCTATTAGAACATTACAAGGTTAATAAAAAAGTGTTGAAAAAAGATAAACACTTCGTAATTTGTTTACTTGTAATATTTAATATCCTTTCCTGCAAATACAATACTTTAATACTTTATAAAAAATTAAAAGAGAAATCATTTCAAAATCGATCCTATCTACAAAATTTTCTTCTAGCCCTGATAAATTAATTTGTAAAATTCCGACATCTAGAGTTACAGGGAATGTAACAAGCTTAAAGAAATCTTTCATAAACATATAAAATGAATTTAAAAAAGGTTAGCTTTTTTAATTTCTCCTTTGCACCTTTTTACACCTTTAATTTGTTTTTTTACAGTATACACCCTTATTCAATTAGAACAGGTGGAAAAAAGTGATGCAAATATACTCTTCAAAGGTTACTTTTTGAATATTCTGTCGGCAAAAGTAAATAAATGTTATAAAGTGCTTTTAATTAGAATTTGGAATATTTCTCAGATAAATGATTTATTGCATATAATCTATGAAATAAAGAATTCAATATCTAAAGTGATGATTCATTTCTAAATACAACTTTTTCATATTTTTAACTAATCCTAATTCCAATATTTGAATGTATCAGGCTACCATTGGTTGAACGTTTAACCGCGAATTCGTTCGAATAAGGAAAAGTGCTTGTTGAGAAGGATGGAACCAGGAGAACAAAGTGGATGCATATTTCTTGATGAAAGTTCAACAAATTAGTGATTGTTGAAGAAGTTACAACTTTCTATGTGTTCCTTCCAACGACCCATTTTTTAACTTATTGATTGAACCATTTATTAAATCAATTTTAATTGAAGAAAATGGCATTTTAGAGTGATGAACATCATCGAATCGTGTCAATCAGCAGTTGCATTTGGCTGTATAAAGAAAATGAAAAAAAAAGAAATAACCGATATGTGTGTAATTGGTGCATAGTTCCAAGGTTTTATTCTGCTTTTAACACGCGCTGTCCTACACATTTAGCCTTTTTAGTACGAAGTTTTAAGAAATTCTGAAGATGCGAATTCAAAATTATTATATATCAAGAAAATTGTTGCTTTTTAATTCCTTATTTATCACAACATTTCAACAATTCAGTGATTGGTTCGAAATTAGCCAATTACTACTATAATCATTTATTTTCGGCTTTTCGTTTCAATCCATAAATTATCGATTAATATAAATACTATAAACCATGACGGAGCCGTGAATGACTTTGATGACGATAACTTGCGCTCGAATAGACTTTCAATATATTTTTAGCATTGATTCAATTCACAATCTATTTATTAGCTTGACATAGAATAGAATGTTAAACAAAGTTTTGCATAATTTTTAAAATTTAAAATCTGCACAATGATACAAAGATATTTGGAGAAAATGGAACAATTATCCATAATAAAAGGGCGGTAACGGTAATATGGATAAGAACTATATAGAGAAAAATATGGGAAGCCTCCATCAATGATCTTAGAAATAAACTCACAAAAATAGTTTCAAGCATGTTTAACCCCAAGTACATTTTACCACGCTTTTGAAATAATTTCTTAAAGAGAAATCCAAGTGCTTGTGGCCTGAGCCGTAAAGGAGCTTGAGTAGATTGTCTTGGTCGACTTCTTTTCCGACCACTTCCACCATCACTGAATCTCTGTATTGCGTTACCATTATTGTTCAGTGACTTAAATTTAAAATAAGTTTTTACTGCGAAAGTTGCTGTTTAAATGAATACTAATGTTTAATGTGTTGTACAGTTGTGACACTTCAAGATATGAAACTAACACGAAGTAGGAAACTTACGTTACCGCCTGCAAAATTGCGATTGAACGATCCAATGGTTCGGACAAAGACTTGTGCATCCGTTTTAACAACTGATAATATTATACTGGAAGTGGAAAAAAAACATTAGCAGATATGTAAATAGAATGAATGATGTGATGACAACAAACACTTTAACTTACATTATCGTTAAAGTAATCAAACATTTGGTGACAACAAATGACAGCATAATAAGGAATCCAAAATTCCTGCAAATATGATTGGTGGTGTACAATTTGTATTATTACATTAAGGCTTACGTCTTCATTTCGTTTTAGTTGATGGAAATATTTGTTGATATCGGAAGATGAGTCTGTTCAATTGAGGTTCTGATGCCATAAATGAATTTGAAGCGGTTATTCTTGCCAAGATCACAATTGACCGCAAGTTATCAGATTAGTTGTTAAGCAGAAAAGATATTAGTTTCTAAAAGATGATGATTGTTGCGGCAAAGCCGAAAAAATGTTATGAGTTGTTTTAATTAAAATTCAGAATATTTCTAAGGTAAATGACTTGTTAAGCAAAATTAATAAAATTCATACTTCGATACCTAAAGTAATGAACCATTTATTCAAATCCAGTTCTTCCAATTTTTTAACCAGTTTTAAACCAGGACAAAGCCCTTTGTTGTAAACTTTTTTCAATCTGTTAATCAAGCTTACACGCAATTGTCGGAATGTTGTAAAGAACTTGTATGTAAATGTCAAAATTTTTTAAAGAACTTCTAGTTTGGCAGTTAAGTCAATTTGTCTGAGAAAATGTTAAACTACTCCCACTATAAAAGAAGCTAAGATCAATTATCCTGACGATTAGTTACCAAATCTAAAAATTTCGAGCAGTTATTAAATCCGATACTCCAGCAGTCATTCAATCTAATAGATCCAGCAGTTTCGCAATCGACAGCTCGCTGAGTTATTCAATATTACAGCTCGCATAAACACTCAAGGATAGTCAGGCACTTAACCACAACAACAGTTCAATAGCAGAAAAGAGGTAATACAACAGTTTCAATAGCATGAGCGACAAGACCGTCGATATCCTTTAATACTTATTGTGTCATTTCGTTCCTATTGTTGTTTCGTACGATATTGTACCATATCGCATAAAACTAATGAAGGTTATTATTAATACAGTGGAATTACAACAACCATCTTTCCCCGACATATGCAAACGTTGAAAAAGAAACTATAGGTCAAATGTTCCATTTTTTCGCATTTTTTATATCTTTTTTAAAATGCTTCTCCTAAGCTTTTATACAAATCGCATAGCGTGCCAACTTGTCCTTCATTTCTTTTCTTTTTTCTTTTTTTTTCTTGATATAGTTTAATGAGTTTTATTAAGGTGGAAAATTTTTGTATTCTGGGAAATATCTTGCGCAATGTGACATAGAGTTGCAAATTTTTCTTTATTCACACCTCAAATTGCGTAGTTAGGCCATTTAATAAATGAGACAATATTAGCGTAGCATAATCATTAAGAATTATAAAATACAAATTAACACATGAAGCCAATTCCAAAAACGTAGCCACAAGATGAATTTCGTAGACACCAATCTGGAGAATAAATGGAATGAAGAATACTCTCTTGCTGTATGCAGGGTTTGCATGTATATTCTTTTCAAGGACTGATTTTACGATTGCAAGATGAGTACATTAATGTAGGACTCTAGTGCATTACTAAACAATGAACACATAAACCATTCTATACAATGATAACATCTTATGTCGTGAAAATGAAATTACTAATGTTGAAAAAACCGAGAAAATTTATAATATGTTAAAACAATAAAGGTATTTGTTGCAGTATTTTCCAAATAAACGATTTATCATATTATATATATATATATATATATAACGTTTTTCTCACACCTAAAAATGACGAGTCAGTTATCTAATCTTCAAATAAATTTTTCTTTTTTGTTTTTTTTTCTGATATCGAGATTTGCATACATTCAGCAATTAATTTGTGAACGCTTTATCCTATGTACAAATTTTAGATACAGCTCTGAGGAAGCTGTACATCTGACAAAAAAATTTCCATGCAATTTCCTCTTCATATATATTAAAAAAAAAAAACTAATCTTGTATGTAAATTTCTCTTGCAGCTATGAGAATACTGTCAGTTTTGTGGAGATTTTATAGGCAGCTATTCTTCTTCTCAAAATTAATTAAGATTTGATAATAACAGGTACTGTTCACTCAGCTCTACATGCGCTTATATCCCTGCAAAGGAATCATTGCAATTTCACTTAAATCACCGATCCAGGTTGTTATTCTGCTCTTTTCTATTTTACCTCCCAATAATTCATTCCAGTCTATTCCTCGTAACGATTGTATCTCATTCGCATTAATTCCTACTTAATTAGTAAATACTATCTGTCTTAGGAAACCCGAGGGAAAATTGTATCAAGCATTGACTGGATTACAGACTCATGAAAAATATAAAACGTTTCCCCATGCTCTCTGTGCAATACTCTTTGCCTTGGCAACTAAATCATACAAATCCTTTTTGTCTTATGTTTAAATTTTTGTATGCCCTCTGAATGTTATCGTAAGCCCAACCTACTCATGGGCAATATAGAAGCTCCGATAACGGATTCTTGAGGTTCAGAAGAAAAATTTCTTTGTCGGCGCTATATCAGCCCAACATCTGTCTCCCTTAACTCAACTATTTATCATTCCTATTCAAATTCACTGTAATACTAACCAATTGCATCCTCTAATTTTTATTATGTAATACTATTGTATTATATTGGTTTCTATAATTTTACTATACGATTTATCGCATCAACAAAAAACAAAACTTTCCCAACAATTTGGTGCCACGACATAATATCTCATTTAAACTCTCCGATCCCTTCACGCATGCTGAAGCATCATAAACAATTCTCAATTTAGTTGTATCTTTATCGGGAATCAGCACGTTATGGTGAGGCACATAATATGTAACACCGGCCTAGTCTATATGAGGTTCTACTCTCTCTAAATTATGTCCGAGCACAACTGATCCTGAATCATTTCATGATATTGTTCGATTCTAGTTGACGAAACTGAAGTACAACCAAATTTTTTAGTCGGCCATAACAATTTTCACTTAATTTAGCTGCGGATTCTTTCAAATGGCCATCGTACTTGATATTTTCCATTTATTTTGATTATATTTTTTTAAAATTGTTCCAGCGTTCGTTCGTTATCATGATCGTAAGGTTGTTCATGTATTCCTATGCATTCCAGTTTCCAGAATTGATCCATATCTGGAACACGGCGTACACTAGTAATACACTTAAGTTTAACTGTATTATGAGTAATTCGACCGGTTTCTTCGATATATCCACTTCTGCAAATCATGAGACCCAATTTTGTCTGAAGCAGGGAAATCCTGAATTCATTTGTTGAATCTTCTCCAGTTGTATAAATCTGAAGTAGTTGGCTCCAATCAGTATATCTGGTCTCCTCCGGTAGAAAATTAGGCCTACTAATTGGCCATTCTCATCCATAGCAGATGGTATATCCACTACTTGAAGTTCACCTGTTAAAAGTCGACCACATTTACTCCACAAAATATTGTCTCTTTATTCTCACTTCTTATTCCAATTAGTGTCTTCATTGTAGGGAGTACCGTGTGATATCTGGTGTCGAACGTCGAAGCTTCTTCACCTTCAGTTACCGAATCTGAAACACCCCTTTCGTCATCGACCATTTGAGTGTATTTTTCTTCGTTTTTTTGAAGTAACTATCGTACTGATATGATCCAACCATTTCGTATTGACTGATTCCAAATAACCAATGTGTATTTCGAAGCGCCGTAGTTTTTCTTCGATTATTGCTTTTTTTTTTTTTTTTTGCTTCATACTGTTGACGTTATTCGTCCAACGGCAGCTCCTGATTCGGTGTCGACAAATCCGGGTTTCATACTTCATCCAAGGGTTTAATTAATTTTGTTATTGCTAGTTGCGCGTTTTTGATTTTAAGCTCGTCGTTATGGTCCCGGCCGTGGCACCAAATTGTCGGGAAAGTTTCGTTGTTATTTATTGTTGATGCGATAAGTCGCGAGGGGAAGTTTTATTGAATAGTAAAATTATAGCAACCAATGTAATACAATAGTGTAAGGTAATAGAAAAATAAAGATTGTAATAGTTGGGTAGTACAGTGAATTTGAATAGAAATGGTGAATAGTCGAGTTAAGGGAGATAGATGTTGCGCTGATATAGCGCCGACAAAGAAATTTTTCTTCGGAACCTCAAGAATCCGTTATCGGTGCTTCTATATTGCCCATGAGCAGGTTGGGCTTACGATAACATACAGAGGGCATACAAAGATTTTAAACATAAGACAAAGAGCATTGTATAATTTAGCTACCAAATGTATATAAGCTCAAGACAACACTGCATAATTTAGCTCCCAAACGTACACAAGCTCAACATAAGACAAAGAGGATTGCATAATTTAACTACCAAATGTACACAAGCTCAACATCAGACAAAAGGCATTGCTGGAAGATTTGAAGCTTACATAACTAACTTATCACTTTAGATGTGGGAAAACGGTTTTTTCGTGTAGTGCGGTACGTCTTTTATCCCGTAAGTGCTCAATACAACAAATTCTTTAGCTGCTTCAGCACATCACAACTTCCTTTGGGTTTCCCGATAATTCGTATTCCTGGGATTCTGCTACATGAAAAGATTAGATTTTCACCCATTTCATACGAAAATACTCATAATTCGATCTTAACAAAACAGTTCCTCCTAACGCAAGAAACTAGCTTTCTTTCAATAAAGAAAGCAAGGAATTCGAGTTTTATTTGTGCAAAGAAAGACAACTAAATTTTTCTCAACAAAATTGGTGCCACGAGCGGGAATGTCCACAATAATAATTGCACGCCTTACCGGTTAAAGAAAAATTCGACTCCTCAATGCAACTGTCCAAGGAAGAAATGCAACACCGGTACGAGGCAAGAAGCAACCTATCGAAAAAATAAAACTCCTCAAACTGTATTACTGTTTGGTAACAACGAATAATGACGAATGGATGGAATACTTTCACAAATGTGTTGCTTAAGGAAGAAGTAAAGCACGAGGAAATAACCGCTGGGATACAGAATATCTGTATAAAAAACTGAATTATTTGATCTCTCGCCTCAAGGGAAATAGCGATGAGAGACTATGATGTTACTCTAGAAAATTACGATATAATAAAGAATATATTATTGGAAAAATATAGGAATCCGTTTTAAAATAATCAAATCCTTCACAATGAAGTTTACTCTACCAAGAAAAATGATAGAAAATTGATAGAGAGTGGATAATAACTATCGAGACTATGGAAACAGTACTTCGGCAACTGGAAGCGTCTCGAACAGAAAATTTCGAACACTCCAGCATAGCAACAGCGATTGAAAATGGACTAATACGTTGGATATAAGAAAAATGTTTATCAGCAACATGGAGAAGACCCGTGTTGGTTAGTCATGAAATTAAATGAACTTTTCAGAAAATTGATCAATGGAAATGATTAAATGTAAAAAATTAATTTTCTATTATGAAGATTGAAAGGGGTCAAAATTAAAAGGAGTCAGACCCTAATCGAAAACAAATGGATTCGCCATATAAAACATTAGCTTTAGTGGTCATTAACCAGCCGAAGCCGAATCATACCGAACGAATTTCCAAATCTTGTATGAAGACCGAGAAGCACTTGCATTTTCTGTAATAATGATCATTGGGAAAGTGAATGCTATTTCTATCCAACTATCAAAGGATGAATGGAACACTTAAAAAAAATCTTTATCGTTACATGTAGGAGGTAAGAGAGGTCAATACAGTGAACTGTAAAACCAAATTATGATGCTTTTATTGTGGAAAATCACGTAATACATTCTTGTGTAAGGATGCATCATCGAATATATCAAGAAAGCTTGCTGATAGTAGGCAAATACATTATCCCTCGTAATTCAAAAATTGTAAATGAAGCGGATGATAACAGTTTGTAAACAAACTCGATAATGACTAAAGCGAATTAAGTTTTACTTTAATGCAGAAAATATAAGGGTGTTCAACCCAGAAATGCCTATTCTCCAAGGATAAGCTCTAGCATTTTTTGACATTGGTTAACAATTACCATTCATATCGGAAGTACTGGAAATTGGCTGAAAGTAGCTGAAGTTGAGGGACCAGAACTCAAAATAGCTTCATTCAGCTTCAAAATACCCATTTTGCGTTTGTCATCTAAGATACAAATTAGAGTATTAACCAGAGAAGAAACTATCATAATCGAAACCAATGTAATAGATCATCTTACGAACGAGTTACAAATAATCGAACTATCAACTATGAATGCGAATAATGATTTCCACGGTTTGAAGGGATAACGGCAACAACCTGACATACTTATTTGCTAATATCTTATTAGAGCTACTTATTAGAGCGATTACTTCAAATTTATTCGATTGGAAGGAATTCAACAACTGAGTTCAGGTTCCCCTTTGCTTCAGTCGCAAATTGGATCTATATTAGTTGGAAGTAGAGAATATAAACAAACTACTAATATTGAACAATTCACGAGCAATAATCTAATATGTGTGGCCAATGTAACTTGTAAACCAGATATAGATCAATTCTGGTGATTGGAATTCATCGAAATTAATGTGTATTACCAAATCCTCATGATAACGAGCAAGCATTGGAATAATTTTAAAAAAAAGTATCACTAAACACAAAGAAAGATATCAGGTTCGTTGAGCATGGAAGGAATTGAATGTCAAATGAAGTGATAACTTTGGATTGTGCTTTGAACGTTTGAAAATGTTGGTTAGAAGACTCCAACAAAATGAACAACGACTTCGGCAGTATGATGAGATGATAAAGGATCAATGCACTCTAATATAATTGAAGAAGTACAACTCAATATGGACTAGGTTAATATAATTCATTGTTTATTTCACCAGGAATTAGTAACTCCCACCAAAAGTATAACCAAATTAAGAATTGTACATGATGCTTTGGCTCACCTCAAATGAGCTGAGAGTTTAAATAATGTGTTATATCGAGGCCCAATATCACTTCCAGACTTGGTTGGAATACTACTTCGTTTTAGATTAATGAAAAAGGTAATAACAGCAAATATAAAAAAGGCTTTCTTACAACTGGAGTTACACTTCGAAGGAAAAAATTACATTCGATCTCTCTGGCTGAAGAATATCAAAGTGAGGTATCCAAACAAAATCTGAAATGCTACCGATTTCGAACAGTTTCCTTTAGAATAACATCATCTCCCTTTTTACTATTTGTTGCACTCGATTATCACCTGGAGAATACAGGGAGTGATTTAGATAAGAAAAAATCTTCATGTCGATAGTGCCATCATATCTGAGGAGGAATCATCAGAAGCTTTACAAAAGTATGTGGAAGTGAAGTCCATATTCAACGGAGCTTCGATGAATATACGAGAATTTCCATCCAGTGACAAAGGATTTGACATAGTAATACCGACCACGATAGAGCACAATTAGACCAAAGAAAATTCCTTGGCATTAAATGGATGAACAATCGGGGCACTATCTAAGTAGTTCTACGACCAAGGTCCGAAAATGAAACAACAAAAAAAATAGTCTTACAATTCTTGGCCTCCCAATATAACCCACTGGGATTTCTGGTCTCTGCCATTATAAGAATCAAATTATCCCTTCAGCATTTATGGCGAAACGAAACACATGGGATCAAGTGATAAATGATGACGATAAAAAACAATGGGAATCTCGTACGTGAGTGGCCAACGAATTTGGAAGAATTACCAAAGTTTGTAGCTATTCATCGAAGTATCTGGAATTTCATGTTTTCGCGGATACTTCAAGTGTAGCATATTCAGCGGCAATATATGCAGTATTTCCTAAAGCGTTTAAATCAACCCTAAAACGTTTAAATCACCGTTAAATCTTGATATTTGCTATAGGAATTGCTTGCCATATTTATAGGAGTCCGGACAACTCAATCTGTTATAAAACAATTGGATATGGAAGACTGTAAGGCATCCTTATGGTCATTCCAAATATGCTCTATATTGGGTAGCAAACTATTCGAAATTACTCTCAAAAATTATACAAAATCAAGTCAGAGAAGTTAGAAAAGCATATTTTTTATTACGCTACATTCTACATTCAAATTTGTAAATACACACTGAGATATCTGGAATTTCATGTTTTCACGGATGTTTCAAGTGTAACATATTCGGCGGCAAACGTTTAAATCACAACCGCTTTTAATATTTGCTAAATCTAGGATTATCCCGACAAACTATACCTCGGCTGGAATTGTTCGCCATACTTATAGGAGTCGAGCAACTCAATTTGTTATGAAACAACTGGATATCGCAGATGTAGCTACAAAGGGACTACAAACTCGGTAGATGTAGCTACAAAGGGACTCTCTCCTAAACAACTGAGAAGCTTCAAATCATAGTGAATGGTTAAAAGATGAAAAAATTAATTGGCCATGATTTACGAAAAACAGTGAAGTCGAAGAAACAGTTGTAAATGAAGTCATTGATGTCTCTCAGATTAAGGAATTTCCGACTTTCCAACTTATACAAAGTATCCGCTTTAGTACTTGGATAGGGATACTGAGAACAACCATCTAGACTCTCAAGTTTATAAAGTTCATATCTGAAAGGGAAATATCTTGGCTATTACCACTGTCTGAAGGATCTCAAATTACAATCGACGATTATAAAATGGGTGAGTGGGTGCTAATGAAACAAACGCAGTCGGTTGATATTATTGAAGAGAAAATAAACAAGTGGAATTTATATTATGATCAACCAAAAACTTAGGAAGAGCCAAAGGTCGATTGGAAAATTCAGAAATGGAAGATGATAGTGAGTATCCAACTCATCTACTTAAAGACCATCCTACAACAGAGCTTCTTATCCAACAAGAACATGAGGAATTATATCACACAGGAATTGCCCATCGTTATCAGAAATGAGGCGTAGATTTTGGATTCCAAAAGAAGAGAAATTAAAAGAGCTTTAAATCAATGCATGTGTCGGGAAACCCAAAGGAAGTCGTAATGTGTTCAAGTAACCAAAGAATTTGTTGTATTAAGCATTTACGGGATAACAAACTTATTACGCAAAAAATATAAAACGTTTTCCCATATTTGAAGTGTCTTCAGATGAGTTAGTTAACTAAGCTTCAAATCTTCCAACAATGCCCTCTGTCTTGCGGTTGTGTACATTTGATAGTTAAATTATACAATGCTCTTTGTCTTGTGTTTAAATCTTGCATACCTCTGTATGTTATCGTAAGGCCAATCTACTCATGGCCAATATAAATGCTGCGATAACGGATTCTCGAGGTCCAGAAGAAAAATTTCTCTATCGAGGCTATATCAGCGCCACATCTATCTCCCTTAATTTGACTACTTACCATTCCTATTCTGATTCACTGTACTACTAACTATTGCATCCTCCATTATTTATTACCTAATACTATTATTGTATTATATTGGTTACTATAATTCTACTATTCAATAAATTTTCCTCTCGCGACTCATCGCATCCACAACAAAAAATAACAAAACCTTCAAACAAATTGGATTAGACTGTCCAGGTCCTCCCTTTGTCAAAATTGATACTGACGTTATCAAAACATGGATCGCTCTTTTTACCTGCTTTACTAACCAGAACAGTACATCCGGAAATGGTTGAGAACTTATCCGCCGAAAGCTTTATGCATCTACTAAGGAGATTTGTAGCTCGACGTGGATACTCTAAATTGGTTTTGGGCGACTACGCCGATCAATTTCAATTAGTGTTCAAGACCATTGTGCAAAGGGATTCGGATTTCTTGGCAAGAAAAAGGATAATATGGATGAATATAATACCTAAAGCTCTGTAGGCAGTAGTTGTTTATGAAAGAATAGTTAACCTCATAATAAAGGCCTTCAGGATAGCCACAGGCAAAAACTCCAATGAGAAACAGAGTTAATTGGCCTCATAATGAAGATAAAGGGTATTCTCAATACTCGTCCACTAACATCAACTTTGATGACTATCAAGTAATAATACAATTTCATTTCGCCAAATGCCCAGCTACAAATATCGTCCGATGATAATAATAATCAATACACGCCATATTAAAATCAATACTAAGGACAAGGTCGTCAAGTATTGGAACAATACTCTAAAAACCTTGAACGTGTTCTGGGACTTTTGGAGAAATGAATATCTAGTTAACTTAAGAGAACATGAATTGTACTCATCGAAAAATGTAGAAAGGCGAGTTGTGAGAAACTCGCAACGAAGCCATGCTGTTAAATGAACCTGAAATTCCACGCGGCAGGTGAGAATTAGCAAAGATAAAGAATATAAAGAAGTTTAAGAGAGAAAGAGATGGAGAAATACGAAGTGCTACAATGGAAATGTCAGGAAGGAAATTACTTGACAGATCGATCAATATGCTCTCTCCTTTAGAAATGATTGAAAAAAGTCCAGAAACTTCATCAATAACAGTAAAATCTGAACAATCAAAAAATCCAATCGTCTCATGAACTAGAGGACCTACAAGAAGACGAATTCATTAAGTTACAGAATTTAATCCAATCTTAGGCGGCGTAATTTCATTGCCAATGGTTTCAATGCTAATGTAGCAAGCATCAACGATAAAAACCTGCAGATGGTCGTCTGGTATTCCCTTTAATATCCCAGAGAAGTGGGACTGCAAAAAATCGAAAATTTTATATCAGTGAAAGCAATGGTCTACACTCGAACCCATGTACGAATACCTACTGCGTGAAATAGTAAAAACTGCCAGATAATTTATTTGCCGAGCTCAGTGGTTGGATAATCAAATCTATCCAAATGAAGCGCTTAGTGCGAAAGCGTTTGTCCGGAGGTCGATTT
>NW_018108262.1:213883-215780 GCF_000183805.2 Loa loa
GCCAATAACAAAAATTTCCACTTTAACAGCTTTTAAATTGAGCGAATAAAATTAAAATTTGTCGAAAAATTGGCATAATTTTCGAAACTTTTGAAATGTTTGCAGTCAAGAGAAATTGGCGAAAACTATGTTACTTACAGTATTACTGCAGCAAAATTAAAGGCTGAAGGCAACTGCGAAGGCTTGTGTGCTTAAGAATGGCAATATTGATTTATTTTTTTAATCATTTTTTGAGAGGAGGAATAGGAAGAAATAAAAAGAAAAGGCTGAAAAAAGGAGTGATAAAATGATCCAAAGCAGAGTAAAGAGCCAAAAAAAGTGTTTATCTGTAGAAAAAAAAAGCTTTAAAGAAGTTTGATGGAAAGCTCCGAAAGATATTAACTAACTAATCATATTATGAACTGGTAAAACCTTAATCCGTTTTTGGAAATAGTTATATTTCTTTTCTTCTAATCGTTTGACTACTCTTAGGAAATTTGATGAAAACTAAATGAAATTTTAAAAAAATGTTATAAAATAACTTTGTATTGGTGTTATAAGATTAAAAAGGTATTTTTAGATAGTCAAATTTTTTCGAAGTTCTTTGAAATATATAAAATGAATTTGAAAATGGCCACAATAATGATATGATTATATACATGCAAATATATAATTATTTCTGCAGAAATCCGGCAATCTGAAATTCTTATTACTAATTAATTCTGAACGAGAAAAAGTTTTTTAAGCAGGAAATAATTTTTTCTGCAAAATTTCTTTCACTTATATATTCACTTAGTTGATTGTGGGAATGTTTTTCGGGCTCGATGATTTGTCATTTCACATCATTTTTTTCTTTGCTTTTAACCGAGAGATTAAAATTCAATGACATAATAATATTATTTTGATTATCACACTTCAATTTCATTACTTACTTTGCTGCATGCATCCCTCAAGAATAGTTACGACTTTCAAAATATCTTTCACTTTTATTTTCATGGCATAGTATTTGAGTGCTATTATAACACCTTACTTATAATTATTTAAATGATCTCCAGAATAATAGTGACATCATCCAATTAGCCTAATTAGAGAAATGAATCATTTGTCATACAAATTAGCAAGCGAGAACGAATACGAGTTAACCAGCGTGAACTCACATTGCACAAAAGATGGCAAAGTAATGATAACTGTAATATTCTTGCTTACTTAAGCTTAATAAATAAACTTTGTTTCTTTTTTTCAACTTGTTAATTTTCTTTTGGACTTTGCTATTTTGCTAATATTAGGCAATTTTAGTTAATAATTTGTCCATTTTACTGGACGAAATAATTTAAAAAAACGTAAATTAGCAAGAAATTGTCATGAAATTTTTAAGATTTGAAGAAATCTTTCTAAAATGATTTCGAGTTTTCTAAAAAATTTCTTAAACTAATTTAATAATATTTTTTATGCATTTTCAATGAAGTTGCAATGAGATATTTCAAGCGGTTTTTCAATTAATTGCATTCTATTAATGAAAGAGATATAAACTACGATTAATGCAATATAATAAGATAGAGTATACAAATATGTACAATAAGGCCAAATAAGACAGATGAATTGAAACTGAAAATAATACGAGTCAGTTTTTTGTTCTCTAATTTTTGTCCCATACTGTAAAAGATGATGTTACTTCGAAATAATTTGTTAATTATGCAATTGATTTGAACATTTATCAATCGTACAGATGTTTGTAAGATTATTAAGAAGGGATTGCTGGTTGAGGACATGAAAACAATGGTTAATCCTCAAATAATAGTTAATGCAAATCTTAGCTTTGAAATAATCAATTCTGAATTCGTCTCGTAGCAAGTGTTAGTCAATGATGAAAACTAAGAAAATTACTCAAATAGATAACCGTCCATTTATTTACTTCTTG
>NW_018108262.1:216069-219197 GCF_000183805.2 Loa loa
TTGCATTCTATTAATGAAAGAGATATAAACTACGATTAATGCAATATAATAAGATAGAGTATACAAATATGTACAATAAGGCCAAATAAGACAGATGAATTGAAACTGAAAATAATACGAGTCAGTTTTTTGTTCTCTAATTTTTGTCCCATACTGTAAAAGATGATGTTACTTCGAAATAATTTGTTAATTATGCAATTGATTTGAACATTTATCAATCGTACAGATGTTTGTAAGATTATTAAGAAGGGATTGCTGGTTGAGGACATGAAAACAATGGTTAATCCTCAAATAATAGTTAATGCAAATCTTAGCTTTGAAATAATCAATTCTGAATTCGTCTCGTAGCAAGTGTTAGTCAATGATGAAAACTAAGAAAATTCTCAAATGATAACCGTCCATTTATTTACTTCTTGTTTATCTTTTTCTCTTATTACAGATATTAATTAGAGTGTTTTATTATCTCAGTTTGACATATATCTGTAGAAAAAAATCTAAATGAACTAATTATGAAGAAACGACTAATGAAGGAAATATTGCAGCGTTAATGTCAAATTTTGAATTCAATAACGATAATTTTAAACAAATTTTTGCCTAAGAGGAAATTGATTCGTAGCAGCTAAAAAACTTTTCCTAATTACGGCTTTCATGAATGATAGCAAATAAAATGAAAAGGAGAAATTTGAATTTGAATATCAGCTTCTGGAAGTTTCCTGAACAACTTACAGTTCAGGCTTTGGAAATTTTCATTTAGTATTTTTGCTTCAATCTTTGATGAGTTTTGCCTCAACCCTGCCTTGCATAATGCTTCATTAATCTTCCCTCCTTCTTCAGTCACTTACTCTCTAGGTCGCCCTATCACTAGCTGCTGATATGATTCATCCATTAATTCATCCATCTACATCTTCAAATTTAAAAATTGTGTTTCCAAAAGCAAAATATTCAGTTTCGCGAGTTGCAGTGTCTATAAATCACTAATGCTACAGTTTGGTAATCTGTTGAAAATTTTCGAAAAAAGAAAAAGATTAAGAAGTGCATCTTTCTTTTTGCATTACTTACTCCTTTCAGATATTCTCAGTGATTTCAAAAAGTTTGATGGCAGTCACAAAGTTAAGCTTTGAGGAAAATACGATTGCGATGTTTTGTATTTCTGTAGTAAGTTCGATTCTTACTTCATTTGCGCTTTTACCGATACGAACATTAAACTGTTTTGAAGTTCGTCTGAACAGATTATTCAGTAATCAATTGGTCAGTTATGTTTAATGTCAAAGCTGAATAGCAAATTACCTGTAAAGAAATGACTTCCATATCTAGAAACAAAAAGTGTCAAAAGGATCATTATCTAGCCAGTATGTTGTCTTACATCGGGAAATCTAGACATTTTAAGGAGTTATCAACCAATCAGTTGTTCCACAAAACCCCTGCACCGTGACAAGATTGGATTTCACTTAATGACAAATTTGATACAGGTATCACTGTTCGGATTTATTAGCAATGGCTTATCACTTTATATCATAACAACAAATTCGCAATTTCGGAATGCTTATGGAGCTCTTTCTACCGTCGGTTTGCTGTGTAATATACAGACATTATCAATTATGCTAATATGGGAAGCTATTGTTATAATAACGTAATATTTTTCCAATACATGGGATTTAGAGTTTGATTAATAGCTGCTGATCTTTACCGTACTCAATCAGTTCTAATTTCAGTGGTTCTCGGGAATTATCAACACCGACATCTTTCATCGCTTTAATACCCGGCTGCTTGGCAAATGTATCTTTTTACGGTTCACTATTGGTGCATTTCTTGCTTGCAGTGAATAGATATTATGCAATTGCACATCCTCTAAAATATCATCTCTTTTGGTCTGTAGCAAAAGCTCGCCGAGCAGGAATTATTGGGTATTTCTTCGGGTTCCTGCCATGTTTTCCGAGCATTTTTGGTAAAGTTTTCGCCTCTTTGTTTCTGCAAAATTGGATCATTTATAAAAAATCAAAACATTGCCAGCGGAAGAAAATGATTTATTGGAGTTGAAATTTGAAATTTCAAATTTTGCATATCAATCACTAAGTTACAGAACCATGTACCCTCATTTTTAATATGGAATTGGATTTCCGTTGGAGCTACGGATATACAACCTGTGGCTATATCAATTCGATGTTTGACTTAATATTCACTTCCTTAACGTTGATTATAGCGGGATGCATCAACTTCATAACACTTATTGGAATTAAAAATCAGCAAGAAGTTATGATTCACAGTTATATCATTGCTTAATATAAGGACGTCTAATTAACGATTGAAATGAATTAATAGCCTTGATGACACGATTCTTGAATTTCTTCATAAAATAGATGTTTGGAACCCAAGAGAAGTATTGGATATACTTCAAAGAAGAATCGAATGTAGAAAAAGGATTAAATGTATTTCTAAAGTGCAGAAAATTAAAAAATCAATTTTATTTGAAGCTCTGTTGTATTACAGAAATTATTTTTACCGCATTTTTCAGCCAATCAATATCATACGTTACGTCAATCATAAACGTGAAGTATTGTTTTTTAAACAGGTAAGCACACAAATATTGGAATTATTGGGCGGCGAATAATTAAATTAAATAACAAATTGTTGTTTAAAATTATAATGAGCCCAGCTGATAAATTTCAAATGAATTCATTGTACAGCTCAATTTCCAGTCGTGCATTAGCGAGCTTATCATCATCATAAATGCTATTTTCTTCATTATTGGTCCGTACTATCTTAGCAATAAATGGGCTTTATTTGCTTCGACTACAATTGCATGGCAAGTGGCGCATGTTTTAGATGGGTAAGAGGATTTTTACCATTTATAAGTTTCTTATCATTTAGCAGAAACAACCTGTTCCCTTTCGTAGCTTTCATTACGATATGGCAATTTCTAGTTTTTCTGAGAAAGGTTGCATTTCAGAAATAACAGCTATCTGACAATTATTTGCATCTGAAGGAAACAAATTTTATAGAGAAATATTGTTTCTAATTTTAAAAGCTGAAATCATTCACTGATTTCAAATTCATATCATATGCTAATTGTTGGGAACTCCAACGTCCTTCAAAGACTCCTCGATTAAATTTTAGATCGGTACATTACA
>NW_018108262.1:219685-224422 GCF_000183805.2 Loa loa
ATGCATTGTACAGCTCAATTTCCAGTCGTGCATAAGCATGCTTACCGTGGTCATAAATGGTATTTTCTTCATTATTGGTCCGTACTATCTTAGCAATAAATGGGCTTTATTTGCTTCGACTACAATTGCATGGCAAGTGGTGCATGTTTTAGATGGGTAAGAGGATTTTTTACCATTTATAAGTTTTCTATCATTTAGCAGAAACAACCTGTTTCCTTTCGTAGCTTTCATTATGATATGGCAATTTCTAGTTTTTCTGACAAAGGTTGCATTTCAGAAATAACAGCTATCTGACAATTATTTGCATCTGAAGGAAACAAATTTTATAGAGAAATAATGTTTCTAATTTTAAAAGCTGAAATCATTCACTGATTTCAAATTCATATCATATGCTAATTGTTGGGAACTCCAACGTCCTTCAAAGACTCCTCGATTAAATTTTAGATCGGTACATTACATTTAAACTAAACAGGGATTTTATAAAAAAGTAATCTATATTCGCTTTTGCATCGATTTATCTTATAACGCTTGTGTTATATTTGATTATATTTAAATATATATTTGGTATAATTAAATAGAATTATTTTCCACTAAATTTCACTTAAATATTTGAAATGCAAGCTTTTAAGGAAATGACACGAAATTTACTTACAGGTTTGTCGTACTGTTTTTCAATTGGCATCACATGAAGTGTTTGCGAATTAATAATGGTAACAATTTCTTATTGATATTGAAATGTGGGATAGAAATTCGTACAAAATTTTAATATTTTACCTTAGCATTTTCGTTGAATCGGATATTTGAAATTTTATACGAAATGATTCCGATATCACAATTTAATGGATAATTTCAGTAGGAACGAGTCAAAGACAGCAGGGATGGTGAGATGGCATTGGGAAAGTCACTGATCGATCAATTCTTAAGTTCTTTTTTCAAAGGAATCCAAAAGAAAACACTATAGTTGATATCAAGAGGAAAAGCGGATATTTTAGTGATGAAAAACTGATCTTAGTGTTTCGTCCAGTGAAATTATTTGCTAAATTAATAAAAGAAGTAAAAAAGCGAAGGTCGTTTTCTCATTTTTTCAATTTCTCATAAAAATATTCGAATATACCTATCATATATCATTGCAATATATTTAAGATCGCATTTGTTGCAAATACTGAAAATCGAAATATTTTTTGTCAAATTCATTTCATTTTCAAAATTACTGTGTCATTTTATTTATCGAATGTATTTAATGTTTAATAACAACAATTCACGGCCAAATATCAATTATAGAATAAATGCCCTATCAAAATATTCAGCTTCCTCTGCTACCATTTCGCCAAGTTACTAATTCATTGATAGTACAATTGTCGTAAGAAAATGACATTATCGTGAAAAATTGTTACCTGGTTTGGAAGGGATTTTCGATGAAGCTTGTGCTTCTGACATGGATGCAGAGGGGATAGTAAAGGTTTAGTAATATAGGTGACAATGTATTAGTTAGTACAGAAAATACTAAATCAGTTATGAATAAGTTCCTTATTGATGGGAAGAGGAGGGAAATTTTTGTGTTAAATTGGAGATAATTGAAGATAAATTGGAGATGGAAATCGTCGGATTGTCCAAAAAACTGATTTTAGAAACTTATATTGTGGATGTGATTTACAAAACCAATACATTACATGAATGATTAATTCTCAAACAAAGGAATGCGGGTTTAACGGAAGTCCAAACATATCATTGGATATAAGAACGGTTACCAGATTAGGTAATTTAACAATATACCCATCAACGAGCATAAGCTGGGTTGTTGGACCACCTGCTCAACAAATATTACAAATGGCTTGGTTATCAAAGCGACAATCCTTTATGACAGTATTACGGAAAATGGATAAAATGATTCATCACTTGATACGTTAGAAATTTTTAATTTTTGTATAGTAAATCATTTATCAAAAAAGTGATCTAAATAAGACAGTATTTATGTATATATTCAAATTTGTGGTGTACATACTTTGATTTTTTTAACGCGTTATAAATTTTCTTCGGTTTTCTAGCAACCATTGTTTGTGCTTTGTCAAGCAATTAGATATAATGATAGTACCGGCAGTAAATGTGAAGTTCCGTAGTAAAGAAAAGTGCATAGACTTATGATATGATTATAAGACTTATGATTATAATTGAATGTGTAATGATTTACTGATCTGTAGATTGTAATTCTCCGGCGCAATCTCGTATCCATTAACTGCTTGTAATCAATTTTTGGTCATGAAATTTAATCAGGATATGCTTTAGCAAGTTCCTTTCGATAATTAATTATGAACTTACATGTTCTAGATTTTCTCCCAACTTCTGCATTTGTCTGATTGTTGTTTTCCATTCACGACCATTTTTTCTGACTCAGAAAAGATCGTTGTAAAACAAATTTGTGATAACATACGTACCACCATATTTCTCCATCAATATCCCTTGAATAAGATTGTAATTCTTTGGCCCAATCTCGTATCCATTAATTGCTTGTTATGCTTCATTTCTTAAGCACGAAATAAGGTAATTGAGCTTCTGGATGTCTGAAAAGCCCTGGTGATATATCGCTGCTTCAAAGCCGCTCCAGAATGCTCTCCAGTTTCGAGGATTCCCGCTAAACAATGGCAGTTGCAGTCGAGGCAGTTTGACTGTCACTCTCTGAGCTATTTGATCAGTTGCCTATCTTTCTTGTAGTGACATTTCGCTCGCTAACACGTCTTTTGATCTGAGATTACTCAAACTCTCTATATGTCGAATTTTATCGCCTGAATCGTCCTCATATGTTTTTAGAGTTGTCACTGCTTCTCTGACTTTTCAGGTTTAACATCCCATGGTCATCCATCATTGCCGCGTACTTTCTGTTCTCCGTGTTCTGATTTCTGTTGCTGAGGAGGGACCGTTTGAATAAAATCCTTCCATTCTTTATTCATGCGTTCTAAGACTGCTACATGTGATTTCATTCTATCATTTCCTTGATAGTTCCTTTCCGTGCTTCATAATATTCGCATAACTCTTCGTAACGTAATTATTTATCAAATGGTTTCAGATCCAATTCATAGTGGTATGTCATTGAGGAAGTGATCATTGGGTAGAGGATATGGTCATTGAGCAGGGGATATGCTAAAGGAAATGTATTTGGCAAATAGAAAGAATATCGTAGTTTGTTGTTCAGTGGTGGCAAATATGCGAAGATCTCGTTGTTTGTGGTTTCCGCTGTGAAAGATATGTGAAGAGGATGTATTGTCTGTTTGATTGTAAAAACTAAACTGTTTCGGATTTTTCCTTTTATATATATAAGGATTAGAAGGAGTTTTGTAAGCCCCATCGGGGTTATCATGAAGGTATGACTGCCCTTTAGCATTTTCCATTGTATAGGTACAATGGATGTCATTGCCCGTGATGTAGTTACTGAGATGTCTTTGTGTTATGCTGTCCATTGTTAGCTTATATTCTCTTAATTGCTTTAGTTTTGCGAGATTTCATCACTCTGCCTGTTAGATATTGTGGAAATTTTATTTGAACATAGTTTCAATTTCGGTAATCCGACAAAAGCTACTTACTTAAATGTGACACTTTCATAATTTTCGAGTAAGACTAAAAATTTTCCAAGTGTTCACGAGTGCGCAATTCATATTACAGCAACTTTATGCGGCATACTATTTCACATATCATTATATATATATATATATATATATTTTTTAAATCTGTCAGGATCAAAATATTTGTATCAAGTATTTATGGCAACTCTCGTAAGTACACTCTATTCTTCTTGAATTAAGATTTCAAAATTCGAAGGTCTCCTTAGAAGGGACAATAATTATTTAATAAAATCCATTTTAAAAGAATAATCGTGTAATATAATTAAAGCGAATGCTTTTCTTTCCTCACTCTTTCTCCTAATCTCCTACTTGAGAAATTTCCAGGCAACCTATTACTTACAATTTCTCTTCTTTTCCATGTTATTTCACTTTAATTTAGGAAAAACTATCGACTTCGAGTATCGACACAAATTTTAATCAGTACTGGTTGAGTGAGTAGCTCAGGGAAAATTGTGTTGTGGGCATCAATTTCAAGCTGTGCGAGAAAATCAAACTTAAAAAAGCTGAGAAGTCTTAAGAAAGTAAAACGACTAGAAGAAGACAAAAAACGGTTGGTTGTTTCACTTTCATATGGAAAGACCTAGGCACCACATTTAAGTGAAAATTATAGTAAAGTATAGAAGTTTTAGGAAATGTTGAAGGTAAACAGAAAAGACGCTGTTACATGTCAATTAATTACGTGGACCATCAGAGCTATGAGATGACGAAGTGAAATGTACAGAAAGGCATGACATCTGAATTATCATTCACGAGATACATGTTTGATTTTAATTTTTAGATCAGTCACCTTTTTGAATAATACTGATATAAGTATCACTAAAGAATTGATAATTTAAAATCAATTTAAGTCAACGATTGCAGGGTGAGTTCTTTTTTCAAATAACTGCTAAAAATGGAATACTCTAAGCAAAATGGCAGAAGATGAAGCTGAATATTTCCATAATACATATATTCCATGATTGATATTTGGCGGTGTTGTTATTAATTTCAAATACATTCGATAAGTAAAATTACATTAAGAAAAAAATTATATTTCGATTTTCAGTATTTGCAACAAATGCGATCTTAAATTTATTGAGATGATATGTGATGTGGTGGATTTTTTCTGAATCGTGGAGTGATG
>NW_018108262.1:224968-227902 GCF_000183805.2 Loa loa
AATCGAGGAGTCTTTGAAGGACGTTGGAGTTCCCAACAATTAGCATATGATATGAATTTGAAATCAGTGAATGATTTCAGCTTTTAAAATTAGAAACATTATTTCTCTATAAAATTTGTTTCCTTCAGATGCAAATAATTGTCAGATAGCTGTTATTTCTGAAATGCAACCTTTGTCAGAAAAACTAGAAATTGCCATATCATAATGAAAGCTACGAAAGGAAACAGGTTGTTTCTGCTAAATGATAGAAAACTTATAAATGGTAAAAATCCTCTTACCCATCTAAAACATGCACCACTTGCCATGCAATTGTAGTCGAAGCAAATAAAGCCCATTTATTGCTAAGATAGTACGGACCAATAATGAAGAAAATACCATTTATGACCACGGTAAGCATGCTTATGCACGACTGGAAATTGAGCTGTACAATGCATTCTTTTCAAACTTATCAGCTAGGCTCATTATAATTTAACAACGGTTTATTTAATTTAATTATTCGCCCAACAATTCCAATATTTGTGTGCTCACCTGTTTAAAAAACAATACTTCACGTTTATGGTTGGCAGAACGTATGATGTTCCTTGACTGAAAAATGCGGTAAAAATAATCTGTGATACAACCATAGAGCTTCAAATAAAGTTGAATTTTTAATTTTCCGTACTCTAGAAAAATATTTAATTCTTTTACTACATTCAATTCTTCTTCAAGTACGTCCAATTCTTTTTTTGGATTCCAAACTTCTATTTTATGAAAAAATTCTAAGAATCGCGTCATTAAGGCTATTAATTCATTTCAATCATTAATTAGAAAGTCCTGTAGCAAATAATTAATAAGATAACTGTGAATCGTAACTTTTTTCTGATTCTTAATTCTAATAAGCGTTACGAAGTTGATGCATCCCGCTACAATCAACGTTAAAGAAGAGAACATTAAGTCGAACATCGAATTGATATAACCACAATTTGTTTTGCCGTAGCCCCAACGAAAGTCCAATTCCATATTAAAAATGAGGGTACATGGTTCTGTAATTTACTGATCAATATTCAAAATTTGAAATTCCATATTTCGAGTTCGATAAATCGTTTCTATTCACTGACAATATTTTGATTTTTTTTAAAGGATTCACTGCTAAAGCAAACTTGCGATAACTTTACCAAAAATGCTTGGAAAGCATGGCAGAAACCCAAGGAAATAGACAATAATTCCTGCTCGGCGAGCTCTTGCTACAGACCAAAAACGATGATATTTTAGAGGATGTGCAAGTGCACAATATCTGTTCACTGCAAGTAGGAAGTGCACCAATAGTGAACAGTAAAAAGATACATTTGCCAAGCAGCCGGGTATTAAAGCGATGAAAGATGTCGGTGATGATAATTCCCGAGAACCTCTGAAATTAGAACTGATTAAATACGATAATGGTCAGTAACCATCAGTCAAATTCTGAATTCAGTATATTTGTCACAAATAGCTCTGACAAATTAAACCTATTGAAAATATTTTACGTTATTATAACAACAGCTTCCCATATTAGCATAATTGATAGCGTCTGTATATTACATAGTAAACCAAGGATTGATAGAGCTCCATAAGCATTCCGAAATTGCGAATTTGTTGTTATGATGTGAAGTGATAAGCCATTGCTGATAAATCCGAACAGTGATATCTGTATCAAATTTGTCATTAAGTAAAGTGCAATCTTTTCAGGGTATGGGGGTTTTATGGAGCAACTGATTGACTGACCGCACGATGTGGTTCTCAAAAAGTTTATGATCCGATGGTAAGACAATTATTGGCTAGATAATGATCCTTTCGACACTTTTTGTTTCTAGGTATGGAAGTCATTTCTTTACAGGTAATTTGCTATTCACCTTTTGGAATCAAACATAACTGATCAATCCTTTCGGTAAAAGCGCAAATGAAGAATCGAACTTACTACAGAAATACAAAACATCGCAATCGTATTTTCCTCAAAGTTTAACTTTGTGACTGCCATCAAACTTTTTGAAATCACTGAGAATATCTGAAAGGAGTAAGTGATGCAAAAAGAAAGATGTACTATTATAATCTTTATTTTCGAGAAATTTTCAACAGATTACCAAACTGTAACATTAGTGATTTATAGACACTGCAACTCGCGAATGGCAAATATTTTTTAGATCCTTTCATCGTTTTCATCTTACATCCTTTTCTGATCTTTGATTACACTAATCTGTGAATTCAGAGCAACTGAATATTTTGCTTTTGGAAACACAATTTTTAAATTCCAAAATGTAGGTGGATAAATTCATGCATGAATTATACTAACAGCTAGTGCTAGGGCGACCTAGTAAGTAAATGATTGAAGAAGGAGGAAAGATTGCCAAAGTATTATGCCAAGGGAGAAACTGAGGCAAAATTCATCAAGGATTGAAGCAAAAATACAAAGTGAAAATTTCAAAAGCCTAAACTACAATGAAAGAATTTGTTCAGGAAACTCCCGGAAGCTTCTATGCATGAAGTGCTGATATTCATATTTAAATTACACCTTCTCATTTTGTTTGTTATCATCTATGAAAGCTGTGATTAAGAAAAGTGTATTGCCTATTACGAATCAATTCTTTTTAGACGAAAACATTTAATTAAATCTATCAGTATTGAATCATACGTTCAAATTGACATTAACGCTTATTTTATTCATTAGTCGTTTCTTCATAATTCATTTGAATTTGTTTCTACAGATATATGTCAAACTGAGACAATAAAACACTCTAATTAATATCTGTAATAAGAGAAAAAGATAAACAAGAAGTAAATAAATGGACGGTTATCATTTGAGAATTTTCTTAGTTTTCATCATTGACTAACACTTGCTACGAGACGAATTCAGAATTGATTATTTCAAAGCTAAGATTTGCATTAACTATTATTTGAGGATTAACCATTGTTTTCATGTCC
>NW_018108262.1:228716-230172 GCF_000183805.2 Loa loa
AAACAAGAAGTAAATAAATGGACGGTTANCATTTGAGAATTTTCTTAGTTTTCATCATTGACTAACACTTGCTACGAGACGAATTCAGAATTGATTATTTCAAAGCTAAGATTTGCATTAACTATTATTTGAGGATTAACCATTGTTTTCATGTCCTCAACCAGCAATCCCTTCTTAATAATCTTACAAACATCTGTACGATTGATAAATGTTCAAATCAATTGCATAATTAACAAATTATTTCGAAGTAACATCATCTTTTACAGTATGGGACAAAAATTAGAGAACAAAAAACTGACTCGTATTATTTTCAGTTTCAATTCATCTGTCTTATTTGGCCTTATTGTACATATTTGTATACTCTATCTTATTATATTGCATTAATCGTAGTTTATATCTCTTTCATTAATAGAATGCAATTAATTGAAAAACCGCTTGAAATATCTCATTGCAACTTCATTGAAAATGTATGAAAAATGTTATTAAATTAGTTTAAGAAATTTTTTGGGAAACTCAGAATCGTTTTGGAAAATGTTTTTCATGTTGCCGATTTTCTTCAACCTGACAGAAATTGATGGTTTTTTCTGCCTCTTTACTTGGTAGTAGCTCAAACTTAGGTAATTAAACCTTTATTACGATAAATTTATTAATACAACAACGAATTTGCTATTACGACACCGATACAACAAATTAATAACAAAAATACAAAGAACACAAAAAGATAAAATCACGCTCGATACCTTATACCCAACCAACCTCAATGAAACACATTTGTAAAAATGGATCGGTGCTGAGGACCCTCCGCTTCTTCAACTGGAAAGGTCCTCGTACCGTTTCATGATTACAAAAATTAATTTCCTTATGGAGCACTCGTTAATGTAGGCTTCTTTGTTAGCGTAAATGTAAGACGATATGAGCATATAAAACAAAGATATCTGACTTTCCAAAAAGGAAATTATTGTTCTTTTGTTTCTATTCGCGATATTAGCGACATTTCAAATCTTAAAAAATTGCATAACAATTCCTTACTAATTTACCGTTTAAATTATTTGATCGAGTCAAATGGACAAATTACTAACTAAAATTGCCTAACATCAGCGAATTAGCAAAATTTAAAAGAAGGAACAAAGGGTATTTATTAAGCTTAAACAAGCAAGTATAACTAAGTGATTTATAATTATCCTTTTTTTGCTCATTTTCGCTTGCTAACTTCCATGATAAATGACTCGTTTCTCTAATTGGACTAATGGAATGATGTCACTACTATTCTGGCGATCATTTTAATAATTATAAGTATTACTAATAGCTCTCAAATATTATGCCATGCAAATAAAAGTGAAACATATTTTGGAAGTCGTAGCTATTCTTGAGGGATGCATGCATCAAAGTAAGTAATGAAATAGAAGTATGATAATCAAAATAATATTTGTAGCGAATATTGTTCGGGTTGTTTGAG